>NW_013953355.1:43345-46047 GCF_001266775.1 Austrofundulus limnaeus
ACAAGTATGGACACAAGTCCACTGTCTAACATTACAAGTATGGACACAAGTCCACAGTCTAACATTACAAGTATGGACACAAGTCCACTGTCTAACATTACAAGTATGGACACAAGTCCACTGTCTAACATTACAAGTATGGACAGAGGTCCACTGTCTGAGGCCATGTGAATGTCATTAGTACTTTTTAGCAGGTCTGTTTCTGTGCTATGATGAGCTCTAAACCCTGACTGTATCCTCACCTCTGCTGTAGGGCAACTGTGACTTTAATGTATACCTMCACCAATGTGTGAATGTGTATGAATGGATGAATGAAGTGTAAAGCTCTTTGGCATTCATAGGGACTTGATAAAGTGCCATATAAGWTCATGAAGTACCATGAAACCAGAGTTGCTCGGTTTGCAACTTGATCCAGAAATCTGTTTTTAGTATTCACATTTCATCCACATGTTGTCATATACTGACCAAGCCTTGTTTTTAAATCTTACCCTGCTGTTTGTGTCCTCTCTTTAGGTTTCTCCTTCAGTGTTTGGAGGACCTTGATGCAAGTCTCCGTAAACTCAACTCACGTCTTTTTGTCATCAGAGGCCAACCAGCCAACGTGTTTCCTCGTCTTTTTAAGGTCCGTATAAAGAGACACTWATCTTTTCTTCTAATCCCATCTTCAAACTGTCTTAGCAGCAGATTTAAAAATTTTCATCCGACTAACAACCATACATGTAATAAATAGTTTCTCTCTCTAATTCAGGAGTGGAAAATCTCTCGGCTGACCTTTGAGTACGACTCGGAGCCATTTGGAAAGGAGAGGGACGCTGCCATAAAGAAGCTGGCAATGGAGGCGGGAGTGGAGGTCATTGTGAAGATCTCACACACGCTCTACGACCTGGACAAGTGAGACACCAAACGGCACATRGGAAAACATGGAGGGAATGCATATCACCTGCAAAAGTTTTAAAGCATCATCAGTTTATGATGAGAAATGTGGCTGTTTTTTTTCTAAAATATGGTGTGATGTCACACTCTTTGCTAATATCACATTACATTTTAACTCACTATATCTGTAAAACTGACTGAATTTAGAGACTGACCCATACAGCATCCTGCGGGCGTGAAGTATGAAGCAGACAGGAATCACTGTCACTGACACATTTGAAGTGTTTCGGTTTAAAAACAAACATACTCTCCAAGATTGCACATAAGCRCTTTTTAAAGGTTTGACTAAAACATTTATGACTCCATCGTTTTTTAATAGTTTTCGTTTGAAATTGGCACAACAATGACAGCAGGTGACATGTTTTCCTATAATGAATGTCAAATTTTAATTTCTTTGTTGGATTTGTTTTTGAAAACATGAGATTTGTGTTTTCTATTCATTCCTAATCTGTCCTTCAGGATCATAGAGCTGAACGGAGGACAGCCTCCTCTCACCTACAAGCGTTTCCAGACCCTCATCAGTCGCCTGGACCCCCCAGAGATGCCTGTGGAGACCCTGTCGGACACTCTGATGGGATCCTGCATCACCCCCATTTCTGAGGACCATGGGGAGAAGTATGGTGTCCCATCTCTGGAGGAGCTGGGTGAGAAAACATCACTCAGCACTCGTTCACACCAGAACAGTCCTCAGGGTGATATAGAGAGATATTTGTTAGACCAATATGAAGGAATGAACAGGAAAAGGTGAGCATGACACCCTGTGACGAAATGACCACCTGTCCAGGGTGGAGCCTGCCACTGGACCTGGAGCAGAACCTACTGACTAGAGCCGTGCAGTTAGGCCCTAAGGTGTTATCTTACTGGGGCACATCTGAGGGAGACTACAGCAGCTGGCTGCTCAAAAATTGTGATACAATTGAAAAAAAAAATGCAAACACTTTGCAGTTTTACTAAATTAACTGTGTTTGTGAGCCATTTAGCTGTTGAAAGGCCAGTTTTTTTTTTTTTTTTTTACCTTAAATTTGGCCTTGCATACGGCTATGAAATTTGGCTGAAAAACTTATCACGATATACTTACAAGTGTTTTATATTGGTTTATATCTATAATTATCGGGTTAGTTTTAGACAACATCGGTCTGTCTCTTGCTGAACATAAAATATCTGAATTAGGGCTGGGCGATTATTTGATCGCGATTATTGATCGAGAAAAAATTCAGGTCTATCACGGTGATCAGCTGTGAGCCTCTTACTCGAACAAACATGGCAGAAATGTGCGCGACAACAGCCAATCAGAATCCACCTTCTCCTGCTCCACTTCCGTTTACATGCTGCTAAGGAAATGGTCTCAGAGTAACGTTTACGACAGAACAATGTCCTAGCCGTTTTTCATTTATCTGGAAAATAACTTTTCTGTAAGTTTTATCGGCACACGATGGGCTGGACACAACGTGAAGACCACTTCCTGTCTGAGTCTCATCACAAACAGCAGCTGAGAGACGCTGCAAACTCCTGAACACTCGGAAGCTGCGAGTTTATGCAACATTTTGTTGTGTGCAGAATCAGATACAGTATTATTTTAGGAAAAAAATCAAACAGTGTTGTTTGATAAAGCTCTGTAAACAGGATGGGGTCTGGGGTTGGGTGGGGGCTTTCCTTCCATAACAAAAGTAATGAGCTTCGATCCTATCCAGTTTAGAGATCGACCGATACAGGTTTTTGAAGGCCGATACCGATACCGATTTTTTAAAAATCAGTCTAACCGATACGCC
>NW_013953355.1:47863-49679 GCF_001266775.1 Austrofundulus limnaeus
ATATGAAAAAATTAATTAAAAAAATGAATGAAAAAATTAATCTTGATGTTTTTTTGAAATGCTGCCAAACTGCTGACTTTTCCTCTTTTCTCCACAATTTCCTCTTGAGCTGTTGCATCATTTACTCCTTTCACTTTACACTGTTCTTTTTTATTTTGAAGCAGTTCTGAGGCACGGTGGAGAAGCATGAAACTGCTGCTGCGTGTTACTCCACAGGGTTTTTRCTAACTTACCTTGTTTATCTGCAGGCAAGCTGTTGGGGCGTCATTTTGACCCTCTTCTCTTTTAGATGCCTCATTTCAGTGTAACAGGATCCTAAATCAATAATTAATTTCATYTTAAGCTTACAATGGTGAACTGGTCCAGCAAGCTAGCGCTCCATAGCTCGAATATGTCGACAAAAGAAACCCCGGTTTACACATTTCAAAATAAAGTGCAAGCGATTAGTTTTTTTGTGGGCATTTTTTGTTAACAGCTTGAAGCTTTTACTTTGAAGATGAACATTAGCTTTCCTGGTGTTGTTTAGCTAAAGTTATAAACGGTTAGCAGACAATAACCACTGAAATTATAAATATTGAACTCATTTTCCATTAATATTGAACACTGATTATTGTGATATATGTCGTTATTGTATTATCACCCAGCCCTACCATTCACATTATTTTGTTACTCACCTAAACCTACATCATACCCACCTCGTCCTGTTTTGTACCCACCTTGGCAGCCGCCTCCGTGTTTATGATTGAAACTACTGCAGTATAAAGATAACAATGACAGATTTGGACCAGGTTTTCAGTAAATCTTATCTCACAAGAATGAGATGGGATCGTAATAATTTAASAAAAAAGATTTTGCCACAAACCCAACAGACTGTCCTCTCTCCTGATTTCTGCAGAGTCTCTTCAGACCTTAGAACGGTTCTTTAACTTTAACAATCCGATTTTGTTTTCCCTCTACTCTTCATGTCTGCTACAACAGAATAACTAGAAGTTAAACTTATTTCAGCTTCAGTCACAGCTTACTGTGTGTGAACTCAGCACTGAAGCCCCATCTCCACGGCTTGTACAAAGTTCGACTSTGCTCRGTCTCGGCCCAATGCGTCTCCATTAGATGAACCATACACAGAACCTCCTTTCCAGTGGTTTTAAGTGGGTAGAAGCGAGTACAGCACACTTACGATTTTGACGTCAGCAGAATTCTGCCCATGGATTAACCCTTGGATTGATTGGCAGAGGAAMGGTGTTACTTGTTCAAATTTCCTCCTGGAGAGAGACGCTTTTGTTTTGGAATACGAGCCCCYGGTGCGATACAATGACATGGTGAAAGCAGTGATAAAACCACTAAGCTTTTTGGTGATCTTGATAAAGGCAGAACTTGCAAAACACTTGCTGGAGAGAGGTGAAGGAGATGAAGCTGAGCAGATAACTGGGAGGTTTCCAACAAACTGGCTACACAAGCACTTATAAACAGCCCGCGACAAAAAATAAGTAAATAAAAAGTGAAATCCGAATGGTAAGAACACAACCGCTTATTTTATTTAATTTTTTTAATTAATTATTTTTAACACAACAGTTGAAGCCGCTGCGGACGTCCGCCCATAACCACACCCACAGAGTGAGGGACACACTGCGTGGAGACACACGGACACCGAGCAGAACCGACCCGACACAACGTGAATTGGGTAGAACCGGGGGCTTTTTATATGGCTGTTGTTTTTTGTTTAGTTTAGTTTGTTGTATAATCAAAATAAATTATATAATCAAAATAAACAGATTCATAATTTAGTCATGGACATGCCATGTGATCTAGGTGATCT
>NW_013953355.1:49794-88252 GCF_001266775.1 Austrofundulus limnaeus
CAGTCATGACCCCCTGGCGCCCCACAATTTGAGAACCTCTGCTGTAAATTGAACTAAAGGAACTCTTAAATCCATTTTGACCACAAGAAATCTTGTTAAATCTTTGTTGCAGCTTCAGTTYAGACTCTATCACTGATTTATTTAAAGGATTTTCTGACGTTTAAATACTTTGTTCTCTTGTTTAAGTACTTTGTTCTCATTTTTCAATGCCATATATAAATACTTTAAATGTACGTAATTATTGTCAGTCTGACTGGACAACTTTGAAAGAACCAGTCTGCTTTTTCAATTTAAACATCTATCTTGCTTTCTCATTGAGTTAATCAGGTTTACAGACTTTGACTTCCTGTCCACATGTTTGGTTTCCATTCACAGACTGTTGCACTTCATTCATACAATTACCTGCTTTGCAGCCATCTGCCCTCACACCTGTTTCCACCTGTTTAACAATCCACTAATCCATCAGGTGTTTCAGTCTGTAGGGCTCAGTATGTTGGTGCAGATGTCTGTAAATCCAGCTGGCAGCTTGCTAACCTTCTTATCCTTCCTCAGTGCAGATGTCTTGTTTCCATTCAGAGAATCACCGTTTATTCCTGCTGCCATCTGCTGCTGCCCTCACCGCCCGTCCCTCAGCTGCAGTGAGCAACCAGAACATTAGCACCTGCTCAAAAACCGGCATCAGTTCTAAATGTGTGATTATAGTTGACTTTCTGTCACTTGGCACAGAAAAACATACAGCAGGCGATGATGTCTGTGTGTGGGTTTGAGATTTATCCTACCTTTTGCTGAGTCAGCAGTCATGCTGTTTCCTGCTTATAGTTTCTACCACACATCTTTTGCAGTCTGACTTATTCTACATACTTTGTTCTATTTAATCCATTTCATGAATCAAAATGTTTTAGATTTTTAAATATTTAAGGGGGGGGGGGGGTTACATCATGCAAAATTATGCTATAATGTCATTCCCTCATCAAAAACATACCCAGAGTGTTGCTTTGACTCATTCATGCATGTTTGAGAGATCTTTGAGCCTCCTGTGGTAGCCATGTGGAGCTGCTGGTACAAAGCTCCACCTGTTTTTACATAGTTCCTCCCTGGAGCTCAGTCATTATTTAAAACAGAAATTTTGCATGTAAAAGCATCAAGACCTCTTCAGTTTCTTTCTGTTCTCTTTAATAATCTTCAGCTACTTTCTGTATTTTTGTCTTTCTTTGCCACTTTTAACTTTTAGCCAAACTTTTTTAGTTTTTAGCTACAGTTTAGCTAATGCTACCATCTGTTTTAGATACTATATCGCCAATTTTAGCATCTGTTCTGCAGCTTTTTAGCTTGTAGCTGCTGTTTTGCTGCTTGTATCAAGTGTTCTCCTGTCTTTAACTTGTGTTCCAGTGATTTTATCATCAGCTCTAGTTTTAACATGACTCAGTTTCAGCTTCTTCAGCTGTCACTGTGCGATCAAACCAGTTTAGCTCTGATGAGCTGCTGTCCTGCTGTATGATATGATTTGTTTGTGTACAAACTAATACGGTATCCAAATTACTTCTCATTCAACGACAGTTAAATTCACTCTGTCTAGGAGGCACAATTTATATGGATAGTATTTATTTTTTACAATAACAAGTTGGAATGAAAACAAGTAAAAATGAAATAAAAGCAACAACATTTTACTTCTTACCTTTTTTAAAAATGCAAGAAGTAGAAAGTACAGATAATTGTGTGAAAATGTAAGAAGTAGAAGTAAAAAGTAGGCTGAAAAATAATTACTCAAGTAAAGTACAGAGACCCAAAAAATATACAGTAACAAAGTATTTGTACTTAGTTACTTTATAACTCTGATCTTTAGATAAATGAAGCATGCATGTTGATGACTCATGAGCCATTGTGCTTTCAGGCTTCGACACAGAGGGTCTTCCATCAGCTGTGTGGCCTGGAGGAGAGACAGAGGCTCTGACCAGGATAGAGCGTCACTTGGAGAGGAAGGTCAGGACTTCAGCTCACCTTCAGATGTTTTACTAAACCGATTMAAGCTATGAATGTGTTTAGATTACATTTAGAAGGGAATTAAATTTTGCAGTTTAATAAAAGGACTGAAGGTAAACTCTTCTCTCTGCCTCCAGGCTTGGGTGGCTAACTTCGAGCGTCCCAGGATGAATGCTAATTCTCTGCTGGCCAGCCCAACAGGCCTCAGCCCCTACCTGCGCTTCGGCTGCCTCTCCTGTCGCCTTTTTTACTTTAAGCTCACAGACCTGTACCGTAAGGTTAGTATCCTGTGGTTTGAGACTTATAGGGTCAGAGCTGCTCTGACAGAAAGTGAAACATCTCTGTGATCGTCAGCTTGACCTTCTGTTTTTACATCACACTCTTCAGATTTAATGTTTTATGTCTTATCTCCTGCTGCTCAGTTCAGCAGGGCRTGTTACTTTTTGTCCTTGAGGGTTTATGTGTCTGTTAGCAAAATATCTCAAAACTATAAACAACTGTATAGCTTTTAACTCATGCAACACCGTGACATCTGTCAGGTATTTTAAAGTTAAACTGGTGGGCAACATGCATTTCTTCAGGAATGTCAGACCTTTAATTTGTACTGACGTGTTGAAATGTCCTCAGGTAAAAAAGAACAGCTCTCCTCCGCTCTCCCTATACGGGCAGCTGCTGTGGCGCGAGTTCTTCTACACAGCAGCCACCAACAACCCACGCTTCGACAAGATGGAGGGGAACCCCATCTGCGTGCGCATCCCCTGGGACAAAAACCCCGAGGCACTTGCTAAGTGGGCCGAGGCCAAAWCGGGCTTTCCCTGGATAGATGCCATCATGACACAGCTGAGACAGGAGGGCTGGATCCACCATCTTGCGAGGCATGCAGTGGCTTGTTTCCTCACCAGGGGGGACCTGTGGATCAGCTGGGAGGAAGGGATGAAGGTGAGCTGCGGAGGAAGTAGATGATCACTGTTCCTTTTCAACTGCTAGTGCTGCTTTCACGTTCCCAGCAAACTACAGTTTAGATGCAGATCAGCAGGCCTGCACCAGAACATATTTTACTGGACATTAAATTGTCTCAGAAATTATTGTACTAAACAATAATATCGTTTGGAGACCATTTTAAACTAATATAATGCTAATTGTATAAAACTAATGTATAATCCCCTCCAAAAGTATTGGAGCAGCAAGTCAAATTCTTTTGTTTTTGTTGTGCACTGAAGACATTTGTGTTTAAGATCCAAACATGAGAATGAGACGAGTTCAAAATGTCTCATCTTTTGATCTTAAACCCAAATATCTTCAGTGCAAAACAAAAACAAGAGAATTTGACTTGCTGCTCCAATACTTTTGAAGGGGTCTGTAACTAATATAAAACTAAATGTCTGTTCATGAAGCTCTCAGGCTACAGAGATTAGAGACCATGCACCTGACAAATACCTGACACCAGAGTTCACTCCTCTACGCTGAGGAGAAGAAAACAAGCAGACAAATGAAAATTATCGACCTCATTTAAATTCATTGTTCGATTAGTTGATTTGTTACCTATGGTGACAGGTCAGACTCTGTAACCATCAGTTCTAGCCTGGAAGCGCACACCAACGCACAGAGGTATGTACTGTCAGATGGATTTTTAGGGAAGAGGCAGTCATTTAGTGAAGGCTAGTTCTGCATTCACTGTTTTCCTTTTTATAGTTTCTTTCATATATTTTGTGCAAATAAACTACTTCATATTGAAGAAAGTTATTGGGGTTGTTTACTACTGACTTTTAAAAGCACTGCACATTTTATAGTCTTAGGGGAATAATGATATATTTTTATGAACTGTCGTGTGACTAGTTTTGTGATTAAATTGATTTTGTAAACAGACAGGTCTGGGTAGCTACTGTATAAATTGTGTTTACACAGGGCAGGAGGTACTTATAGATAAGATACATGCCTGAACACACCTTGAACACYTAATTGAACCATTGTTTTTCATTAGAACAGGAAAACTGTATGAAGACCAGACTCTCAGCCGTAGGCTGGCCATTTTTAATGATGCAATAAGATAGGCGGAGTCAGGTCCTGAAGATGATGTTATAATGATGGGACTTCCAGAGTTGAGGGGCTGAACGCAGAACTGAGAATAAACTGCCTTCAGACTGAGTGCTCTGGTGTGGTTTCATGAACTATTTTCACATTCAACATTCATAAATTAGTGTATTTTCTATCRGGTAAAAGCATGTAAAAAGATAAACGAACACGTTAACAATTTTTTTTTTCAAAACTAAACTACATATTCGCTATTTTACTCATGTTATGTATCAAAACGTTCAGCGTGATCAGGAATAGTGTGCTAGTTTTGGTGCTTTAATACCTTTCAAAAAATTCATTTTGATTTCAAATCAAATGTCCCTTTATCTATCGGCAACACGATGGATCAGTGGTTAGCACTGACGCCTCACAGCAAGAAGGTCCTGGGTTYGATACCCAGTTTGGGCCTGGGGTCTTTCTGTGTGGAGTTTGCATGTTCTCCTCGTGCTTGTGTGGGTTTTCACCGGGTACTCCGTTTCCCCCCACCCCCCAAAAACATGTACAATAGGTTGCCTTCAGGTCCAGGCCTCCCTTGAAAAAGAGATCTGAGATCWCAATGGGACTTGCCTGGTTAAATAATGGTAAATAAATAAATAAAATTTATGAATACATTGAGATCTCTTCGACCCGTAAAGGAAGAAGCAGGTAAAGATGATGGATGGAAGAAAATACATAAAGGTCTCTTAAACTCTTTTACAGTTATTTTCTACTTCAGCGTACTTGTTAAACTTGTGTCAAACTCTTTTAAGTTTTAGCTGCTGTTCTGCTGCTGTAGAGCAGGTTCTTTGGAACCATATTCAGCTCTGTCCAGATGTCTGCCTCAGGCTGCCACCAACATCTCTTAGTGTTAGAATGGTGTTGGCAAACATTTGAGACAAGCATTTATTGCAGTATAAATATAGTATATGCAGTGGTTATGTGTTTTGCACAGCCTGTTGTTGCGGTGACATTAAATGTTTGATGGTATCTCTTGCCTCTGCAGGTCTTTGAAGAGTTGCTTCTGGATGCAGACTGGAGTGTGAATGCAGGCAGCTGGATGTGGCTCTCCTGCAGTTCATTCTTTCAACAGTTTTTCCATTGCTACTGYCCCGTGGGCTTCGGCCGGCGCACCGACCCCAACGGGGACTTCATCAGGTGGGTACCTCTCCTGGCATCGCCCATTGGTGGCAACAGCTGATTGTCTGACATGGACGGCCTCCTCCTCCCTCTGTCTCTATAAGTTACAACACAGATTAGTCAATATAAACTGATTTAGATTTGAGGATACATTTAGAGCTAGGTTAGATTTCAGCTGATAAATTGTTCTGGTCGAGTTTACCATTTGGTCGTCAGATTACWGTTTACCTGTTTTATTTGGATTGTTGAGCAACAGTCCAGTCTTTAGGGTGCACAGAAAGCACCTTTTCATAAGTAGTGTCTGAGCTTAGTCAGCTAAACAGAACCACAGAAACACACACACGCACGCACACACACACACACACAAGTTTGTGCAGCTATCCAATTGGGGACATTCCATTGACTTTCATTACATTTCTACAGCCTAACCATGACCACAAACCCCAAGGCTAACCTAAACTCAATTCACACCTTGGTCCTAAACCCAACCCCCAACTCACCAAATGGCATTTAAACCAAATGGGGACTCGACTTTTGTCCCCAAATGTCACCAGAAACAAACACACACACACACACACACACACACACAGAGAGAGAGAGAGAGAGAGTTCAGGTTTAACCCAGCAGATAAAAGCATAAGCAGACAGAGACATGGAAACATAAAGGGAGACCTCCAGATCTCTGGGTAAGTGAAAGAAAGACCATGAAATTCCTTCAGCTTATCTTTTCAGTTCTGTTTCCCTTAACAGTCCTTCTTGTCTGTTCTAACTTCAGCACTTTAGTTTTGGGATCAGTCGTGTCTTTTTGTACCAGTTAAAAGTCTCACAGTGTCCTCCTTTGCCTTTTTAATTGTTTGTGAGTGTTGGTGATTGTGTGCACATGCATATCTGCAGGTTTATCACTGTTCCCAGATGTCCTKTACTGCACAGACGTAGATCAATTCTTCTCTCTTTCTGGATGTAGCTGTTTGTGTTTTGGTTCATCTGTTTTTTTGGGGGATTGGGGGAAAAGTTCAGCTATCCCTCTCACCTGTGTGGATTGTAGCTGATTGCTTTTAAGCTGATTGGCCTTTGTCACACCCCTCCACCCAGGCGCAGTCGGGCCTGCACCCCGGGCTGCCTTGGCTGGAAGTCAGGTATCAAGTTGAGAAACTGATGGCYGTTTGTCCTTTTTTACCTGTGCAACCCTGAGGGACATGACTTGCTCACGCCCCAGCAGTACCCTCTGGGCAGGTTTGTGTCTTGGTAGCGTCTCATTTCGTYAAAAGGGACTCTGACCGCTTGGTAGGGAAATGCAAACGTCTTGCCTGCATTCGTTGGGTAGAGCGCTGTAAAGCATTCCCCAGAGGGTAGTGAGGAGAGGCGTTGGATCAGCTGGAGCTCTGCCATGGCAGTGCTGCACTGTTGGTGCCGGTACTCGCTACCTGCGCCGCGCCATGCGAGCCAGTCCTTTGTCTAGGTGCTGGGCAAAGCCCCTCATCTGACCCTTTGTGAAATGTTCAGTGGTGCTCTGCTTAGGTGAATGCAGCCCTGTTGGTTCAGGTGAACCTGCAGCAGTGGCTGGCTAACGGGTGCACACACAAACACCTGCTTTACACGTGTCCCAGCAGCCTCGCMCATAGGCGAGGACCAAACTGATGAGATGCAGCACAAAATACACTATTATTATTTATTAAATATGTAAATTGTTCAAACAGCAGCACRTCCTAAAGAAGAAGCCTTAAAGTGAATAAGTTGACTGTTATTATTACAGATCATTAAAAAGTCTTAAAAGGCATTGAATTCATCAAACAAAAAATAAGACCTTAATTAGCCTTAAAATATCTTAAATCAATCATTTTGAGGTGGTAGAAATGTTAACACATTGTAAGTAGGATGATTGTAATTCATCTCAAAAAAAAATAATTGGTAACATTTTTTACTAATTTACAGAATACCTCGCAGCTAGTTGTTTTGTGTTAAAATAAACATTTGGATAAAAGTGTCCTTTTTTTCATTTGTGCTCATTGTAAAGTTGATCTTAAATTTCATTTCAGGTGGCATTAAAGAATTCCAAAAAATTCTTAAAATCAACTTGCTTTAAAGTGCCTGTGACATGCACACACTTCATATACAACAAGTCAAAGAAAACATCTTTACATTTAGGAAACTTGGCATAATATGCATGATTTTACCCATTTTGTCACATAACTTGCATATTTTCTTTTGAACTTTGCTCAGCCAGAGTGAAACAGGAAGTGAAATCAACTCCCTGGTCTTTGTTTATTAAAACAATATTATTTGAACTCTAATTATTTTTCGTATCGTTCTGATAGTGGCTGAAAATAACATTAAAAAAACATCTGATTATTTTCTGCAGTCTGAGTTTTTGACACTGTTCTGCTCACATGCAGACATTCCCCTTTGACATCACTTCCTGTTACTTCACATGCAAATATCTCAACAACTGTTCATCTCAGCGGTATGATTTCTTTTTTGCAATAAGTTATCAATATTATCTTTCCAAAAATACATTCATATTTATGACAAAAATGTGACGTCATAAATGCACTTTAAGCTGTAGGAACCCTGCATTATAAACTGTTACTATTAGCTCTAATAAAACAAAAATCTAAGTATCATAAACATCTGTTTGTTTGTTTTTTTTTTAACATAAAATGTTTCTCAGAGGTGTGKCAGTCAGCCAACATGCCGCCCGCTGTCCGCTGCAGGATCACCTGCTACTGGCAGGTCGTGGATCTTCCTGGCAAAAGGGTTGTGGTCCTTTTTGGTGAAATGAGGGGGCTCCCTAGTGGGCCGGCCCTGAGCGTGGTGCTGTGGCTGTGGGGAGGGAACAGTCAGCAGGGGGGCTTTGGGCCCGCCGGCCACTTAAAAGTTAACCGCCACAGTCTGGGGGGACAGGGGGAGCAGGCATGAGCTCTTTTCTCAGTTCACCGCTGTCTGATCATGGGGGGATTGGTTTGGGAGGGGGCTTGGAGCTGTGAGGTATAATGGGAGACTTCTGTCATCAACTTCCAGCCGAATGTTCAGCCCACCTTTAGTTGCTGTTCACCAGACACACGAGCTGAGACCTTTCTGTGCATAATAATAATAATAATATGTAGTTGTTATAAACTCTTTTAGTTTTTAGTTTAAAGTCTCTCTGCACCCCCCCCCTCCCACACACACACACAATTAACCACAGTTTCTTCAACTTCTAGACTAAATGGGAAGCAAAACGAAATAATTTGATGGCAGAGTTTTCCCAAAATACACCTGCTCTGGTCGGGGTGCGGGGAGGGCTCCGGGTTGGTGGGGKTCAATACTCTCTGCTTTCTAACCGCGTGTTACAGTAGACGTCTCCTAGCAGCATYCACCCAATCGGCAGCGCTCTCTCTAGCGGTGGTGCAGTCTCTGCAGCAGGCGGAGCACCGTCTGTTGTGAGTGTGTGTCGGTCCACAAGGCCGAAGCACACCTGGCCCCGCCCCTCTCTCTCTCTGCACCGCCTCCCACAGTTCCACTCGCCCCCTCTCCTCTGTCCTGTCTGTCYCCCCTCCTGGGACTAGGTAAGGTCGGACCAATAGGTAGGTGGCCTCTCATTGTCACACGGAGCAGACCCACGACTTTGATCAGAGTTTTCTTGGTTTCAGCTCTTGGMGGATTATGTTTCCTGTCTGTGGAAGGACTGCTGTCACAGTAACTCATAGCTTATGTTGTTCAGGACCACATCCCCTCGTTTCCATTTTGCCTGGAACCAAAGTCCTCAGTGTGCACTGTGATGATGCTAACTCACGTCAGTGCCAGAAAACTTCTGAAAAGACTTTCAGACTTGAACAGCATTGATTTCAACTTATTCTTTCTTGGACTGTAGCCAAACTGTGCAGTGTTGTGGTTGTTTGTACCTTTTTATTGTAGCAGCTATTTTACTTAAATTCACAAAGTGCTGAAGACCAGAAAGCTTGCAGTAATACAAATACATACATGGGCTGCAAAAGCTACAAATACCAGTATTTTTTATACAATCATCTATATAACAATTATAAAAATGTATTTTCAAATGTCTTTTACAGCAGCAAATTTCAGCTTACTGCTTAAAACACAACTGGAGTTAATAAATGTGTTTAGATGCTTAAACTCTAATAAAACATTCCACAGTGTGTATTTTCTAATGTTTTGTATCACTCGTCTGGGATCTTGTCCTGTTGACACAAGCCAGTGCTTCTAATGTCTTCCTGTGCTTCCAGACGATACTTACCTGTCCTCCGAGGTTTTCCTGCTAAGTTCATCTACGACCCATGGAATGCCCCGGAGTCCGTGCAGGCGGCGGCCAAGTGCATAATTGGCATCCATTACCCAAAGCCCATGGTTCACCACGCAGAGGCCAGCCGGCTCAACATTGAGAGGATGAAGCAGATCTATCAGCAGCTGAGCCGATACAGAGGACTGGGTAAGACACGAGGAAACATCTCCTCAGGCTGGGATTGCTTTTACTTGTGGGAAACCAGAGTTGTTTTCCTAAACCAGAGAACATTGTGGGTGGATTTCTAATCTGAACTGAACACCTAACTCCTTATTTAAGGTACACACTGATACTTCTTCTTTAACAACGTTTGCATTTTAAAGGAATATTTTTGGACATTTGGGGTTCTCTGCAAAAATTAAGTGCAAATAAAATTATCGTTACTGGATTTTTAAACCCCCTCAGTTTGAATAAATTGATTTGAAGCCTGACTGCATTTACGAGTGAAAATCGAGTCTGAACACAGCCCATACTAAAGTAGTAGTTGTCTTAAAACAACTCAAGGCTCCAAACTTTCATAGCCATCTTGTTTTTGTTTTTTTTTTTGTTGTTGTTTTTTTTTTTTTTTTTTTTTTTTTTTTTTTTTTTTTTTTTTTTTTTGTTACAGTTAATCTAAAGATCGTGTCTCTGTTACAACACTGGGTCAGAATTACAGGTGCATCTTCAGATTGGTTTTGTTTCTACCTGAGAGACAGAAGCTTTTATTTTAATGTTGGAAGTATTCTATCCACTTCAGCATCTCTTTCCTGTGGGGTTCCTCAGGGAGAGAGTCTCRGACTGCTCCTGTTTTCACTCTACCTGCTCTTTTTGGGGTCTATTCTGATTAAACATGGTGTTTCTCTTCATTAATATGCTGATGATTACCAGATGAACATTAATTCTTGTATCACTCGTGAGGTTATTTTTTGGTAGAAATATGATATTTTTGAAGTGCTCCAGGCTGCTTTGAAATTACCACAGCTAGTTGCTRCTGCAGCTACTAAGTGCACCTAAAATAATTACAAAATTAATTGTGAGTAATACAAAGTGCGATGTAAAGATTTATAAAATGGTTCATGAATCACTCTGAACATTGTTGGAAGACAGCAGCAGTCCACTTTGGCTCCATTACAACCCCTGGCAAAAAGTATGGAATCACCAGTCTTGGATGAGCACTCATTCAGACATTTCATTCTGTAAAACAAACTCTGATCAAAACCATGGTAGAAAAATAAGGTCATTCCAAAGTGCAACTTGTTGGCTTTCAGGAACACTCAAAGAAATGAAGAGAAAACATTGTGGAAGTCAGTGAATCTTACTTTTATTGACCAAGCACAGGGAAAAAATATGGAATCACTCAATTCTGAGGAAAAAGGTATGGTATTATGAAAAACAGATTACAAAAGACCATTCAAAATACGTCACTAGTATTTAGTTGCACCATCTTTGGCTTTTATAAAGGCTTGCAGTCTCTGAGGCATGGACTTGATAAGTGACAAACAGTATTCTTCATCAGTTTGGTGCCACCGTTCTTTGATAGCAGTTGCCAGATCAGCTTTGCAGGTCAGAGCCTTCTTGTGGACCTTTTTGTTTTCAATTTCCACCACAGGTTTTCAATTGGGTTGAGATCTGGACTATTTGCAGGCCATGACATCGAGTGAATGTGTCTTTCTCCAAGGAATGACTTCACTGTTTTTGCCCTATGGCACAATGCATCTTGGAAAATGATTWCATCACCTCCAAACATCTGTTCAATTGAAGGGATGAGAAAACTGTCCAAAATGTCAATGTAAACTTGTGCATTGATAGAAGAATTAACCACAGTCATTTCCCCAGTGCCTTTGCCTGACATGCAGCCCCGTATCATCAAGGACTGTGGAAATTAGGTTGTTTTCTTCAGGCAGTCCTCTTCATAAATCTCACTGGAACGGCACCAAACAAAAGTTCCGGCATCATCACCTCGTCCAATGCAGATTCTTGACTCATCACTGAAGATAACTTTCATCCAGTCATCCACAGTCCATGATTGCCTCTCCTTAGCCCATTGCAGTCTTGCTCTTTTTTGTTTATGTGTCATTGATGGTTTTTTTTTTTTAGCTTTCCTGTATTGAAATCCCATTTCCTTTAGGCAATTTCTTATGGTTCGGTCACATACATTGGCTCCAGCTTCCTCCCATTTATGCTTCATCTGTTTAGTCGTACTTTTTCGGTTTTCAAGACAAATGGCCTTAAGTTGTTTGTCTTGATGCTTTGATGTCTTTCTTGGTCTACCAGTACACTTGGCTTTAACAACCATTCCATGCTGTTTGTATTTGGTCCATATCTTGGATACASCTTACTGTGAACAGCTCACATCTTTAACAATCATGCGTGAAGAGTTACCTTCTTCAAAAAGTTTCACAATCCTCTCTTTTGTTTCAAGACATTTCTCTTGTTGGAGCCATGGTTCTTGCCACTCCACTTCATCCAGCAGCCCTCCAAGGTGTCATGTCTGCAGGTGTTTTTAACTGACAAGGTTCGTGAAATGGGTTCAGAACACAGGGAAACAAAGGTTTAAAAACTTTACTTTAGAACCGTAGACTGGGACGGACCCGGGACCACTGGCTGGCACTTTCTTTTGGAGCTGAAGGAGGAGGCTAAACAGATCCAGGTGAGGAGTCCGATTCTTGGGGTCCGTCGGTCGAGTTTTTGTCCGATATCTGTAAGGGAGGCGTGGGTCAGAGCCGGGTGATCCGAGAGCTGATAATAAATCCAATACCAGATCCACAAGGAGAGGTCCGGGGGCAGATAATGTGGTCGAGAGCCAGAGGTCAGAAGTYGGTACGGAACTGAACGAGGGACAGGCAAGGTCGAGAGTCAGGCATGGGGTCGTGAACATGAGATCAGGCTTGAGCAAAGGAGAAACGCTGGACATCTACTAGGTGAATTCCGTTCAATAATCTGGCAGTTTGGGACTGTGGCAGTAGACCTTAAATACTGGTGGAATCAGGTGAAAAGGATGAGCTGAGATTGCAATAAGGGAGTGGCAAGGCTAATAGAATAATTGACTGTGGACATGGAACATGGAGTGTTACAGAGGCCCCCCCCCCACCCCCCCCGCTTAAGGCACGGCTCCTGATGTGCTGCGTGGTTGGTCTGGGTGTTTCCTATGGAAGTCCTTGATGAGGGCCTTGTCCAGGATGTGCTTGGCAGGGACCCAGGAACGTTCCTCCTGGCCATAACCCTCCCAGTCCACGAGATAGTGAACAGAATGACCCCAGAGCCTGGAATGATGGAGCTTCCTCACAGTGTACGCAGGAGCCCCATCAATGAATCGGGTAGGTGGACGGGGCCTGGAGGGTGGGTGAAAACTTGACTTAACTTGTGGCTTGAGTCTGGACACATGAAAAGTGGGGTGAATGTGCATGTTCCTGGGAAGCTGGAGGCAGACTGCGACCGGATTGATCACCTTGGTGACTGGGAAAGGGCCAATGAAGCGAGGTGCCAGCTTCCGGCTCTCCACCTTCAGAGGGAGATCCCTTGTGGAGAGCCAGACCTTCTGACCAACCTGGTAGTTAGGTTGGGTGGAACGTCTACGGTTAGCCGTATGAGAGTAGGTGGCCGAGGTCTTAAGCAGAGCTTTTCTGGCTCTGAACCAAGTACGCTCGCACCTGAGAGCTGCGGCATGGGCTGACAGCACTTTGGCAGACCTTTCTTGAATCGTGAACAAGGGGGGTTGGAAACCATGGACCGTGCCGAAAGGGAAAAGCCCTGTGGCAGATGATGGTAAAGAGTTGAGCGCGTGCTCCACCCAGGGGAGGTTATTGGACCACTTGGTAGGCTCCTGGTTACAAAGAAGGCGAAGCTTAGTCTCCACCTCCTGGTTAGCCCTCTCGGTCTGGCCGTCAGTCYGGGGGTGGAAACCAGAGGACAGACTGACGCTAATCCCCAACAGGTCACAAAACTCTCTCCAGAACCTGGAGACGAATTGCGGGCCCCAATCTGAGACTATGTCCGTGGGAAGCCCGTGGAGTCTGAAGACCTCTCGGACGATGACCTCGCCCAGCTCCTTGGCAGATGGGAGTTTCCTGAGGGGAATGAGATGAGCCACCTTGGAAAATCTGTCAACTATTGTGAGAATAACAGTGTGACCTGAAGAGGGGGGGGGGGTAAACCGGTGTTAAAATCCATGGATATATGGGACCAAGGCCGAGGAGGGGTGGGCAGTGGTCGCAGTAAACCAGCAGGAGGTCGACGTGAAACTTTGGCCTGAGAGCATTGTGAGAATGAACAACAAAGTCCTTGACGTCTTGGGTTAGATCCTTCCACCAAAACTGGGCTTTGACAATAGTCAGGGTCTTGTTAATACCAGGATGGCAGAAAAACTTGGAACAATGACAAAAGTTAAGTACCTCACTGATGAGATGCTGGGGAACAAACAATCGATCCTTGGGACATTCAGAGGGTGGAGGATGAGACTCGTGGGCGTCTGTAAGGGTTTATTCTTACACTTCTTATAACAAGGTTATAAGAGTAATTAAATTAGCAAGGATCTCTTATTTTGGATAAACATTTCTTTAGTGCAAAAATGAATGGACACAAAAAGTAACTCTGTCAGTGAATGTTGATTTGAACCATAGTATGCGATCATTTATTTTACAAATCATACAAAATTGACTAGAGTACACCTGATTGTGAACAATTAATTTCCTATAAAAGTTTTGGGACCAACAATAACAAACTTTTAACTTCTTAATTGTTAACCACACTTAAATAGAAACATAAACGTCAGGTTAGATGTTAAACACCAGACATTTGAGGCTGTTTATCTTAGGAGTTGGCAAGGGCAAGGTTAAGAAAAAGGTTGAAGAAAGGTGTTAGCTTTTCTATACTTTATCTTAAATAATGTGGGTTTAACCAGAAGGGCGAAGCGTTCTGTGCTCAGCTTTGGTCAGACCTCAACGTCACACACAGCCAGCTTTTACCTTGAGATGATGTTCTGTCACCTGCCAGGTAGATGGGGGCGCTGCTGGAGAATCTGTCTTTAGACCGTCGAACAGGGAACCCCAAGGCGTGCTCTTTGACTCGTTTAGCGTCCACGTCAGCCGTAACCAGAAGACAAGGCCTCGACTGGAACCCAGGTTTTAAATAAAACTTCCGTCTGGAGAGTTTCTGAAGTGGATAAACCGGGCGTTGGTTTTCCACACTGTGAGGTTTCCACGTTGGCGTGAAGGGGCCAAACCTGACAGGGTTTTCAGCTTTTGATTCCCCGGAGAGAATCTAGCTGCCACAGTGACTGACAGCGGTCAGTCACCTTTTCACTCTCTTTCTTTTCTCTGTACTAGACGGGTGGAAACTGTTAGTTCCTAAAAGCTTAGAGAATCTATGCTCCGCCCTCCAGAAGGTTAGATTAGAAAAAGAAATTATCAAGGAAAGTGTTAGTTTCAGAACTCGCTGTGCCCTCCTGAAACTAAAACAAAGATTATTGCTGCTGCTGTGTGGTTCAGAACAAAACATTTCATGACCCATTTAAATGATCTGATGAGCACTTATTTAAAACATAACTGAAAGAAAAATAAATTGCTTCAAGTTCAAAACATTTGCAAATATGATTCAGACAAGTAAAACATTGATATTTCATCAACTTAAACCATAAAGATTATTTTAGTTAAATAAGAATTTTTCCCACAGAAAAACCATACATAGCTGAAATCATACTGAGGGAGAAAAGAGATCTGTCCTCTCTTCTCCTGTAACTTTGATAAACATTCTCTGATTATCAAAATGCGAAATACTTTCAGTTAAGAGAACACTAAATCAAATAAGAGAAGATTCTTCTGTTTTTATCTGATTTAGAAGGAAAGTGGCCTGGGGTGGCCTAAATACAGTTCCAAGTGGAACAGAGTTTTTGTCCATTCGAAGGCCCATCAGAGGACTGAGAGTCCAAGATAGTTCCTTGATAATTTGACTCGAGGTGACCCCTACACATCTTTAATCTGCTGTTCGAGATGGGTGACGGAGAGACAAACTGACGGGGGAAGGGTGTATTCATCCTGAGGGTGACTGTGGCTGGTGGAGTCTGGTATCCTGGATAGAGCGTCTGCCTTGGCGTTTCTTTCTCCTGGTCTGTAAGACAGTGTGAACACGAATCGGGAGAAGAAAAGTGCCCACCTGGCTTGACGGGCATTAAGCCTCTTGGCCGTCTTCAGGTATTCAAGGTTCTTATGATCGGACCAGATCACAAATGGGATCTTGGCTCCCTCAAGCCAGTGTCTCCACTCCTCAAGGGCCATCTTCACTGCCAACAGTTCTTGATCCCCCACGTCTTAATTGCGTTTGGCGCTGGTGAGTCTTCTGGAAAAGAAGGCACAGGGGTGAACCTTACCATCCTCTGCTTCTTGGCCGAGAAAAGCTCCTACCCCAGTGTTGGAGGCGTCTACTTCTACAAAAAACTGGCGAGAAGTGTCAGGAGTCCGTAGGATGGGAGCTGAAACAAACAGATTCTTGAAACAATTAAAAGCATTGTTAATTTGATTGTTCCAAGTGAACTTTTCCATTATCGAGGTCAAAGCATGGAGCGGAGCAGCGACTAGACTGAAATTTTTGATGAATCTGCGATAAAAGTTGGCAAATACTAAGAAGCGCTGCAGTTGCTTGCGGTCTTGTGGTGTTGGCCAGTACTTTACGGCTTTGATTTTGTTTTGGTCCATCGAAACTTGGTTGGGAGAAATGATGAAACTTAGGAATGAGGTGGTGTTCTGATGAAATTCGCATTTCTCTGCCTTGACAAATAAATTGTTCTGTAGGAGCCTTAGAAGGACCGCTCTCACATTCATCTTGTGCATGGTCAGATCTTTGGAAAAAAATCAGTATATCATCCAGKTATACAAAAACAAACTGGTTGATCATGTCCCTAAGAACATCATTAACTAATGCCTGAAAGACTGCTGGTGCATTAGTGAGACCAAATGGCATGACAAGGTATTCGTAATGGCCAGTGGGGGTATTAAATGCCATTTTCCACTCATCTCCTTCTCTAATGCGGACGAGGTGATAAGCGTTACGCAGGTCTAGTTTGGTGAAAACTGTAGCCCCCTGAATGAGGTCGAAGGTCGAAGACATGAGTGGCAAAGGATATTTATTTTTGATAGTAATATTATTGAGACCTCTGTAGTCAATACAAGGCCTGAGGGAGCCGTCCTTCTTACTAACAAAGACGAATCTGGCTCCAGCAGGAGACGCAGAGGGCCTGATGATACCAGCCTGTAAACTCTCCTCAATAAACTTCTTCATTGCCTGACTCTCGGGAAGTGACAGGGAAAAAGCCTGCCCCTGGGGGGAACAGTGCCAGGGAGGAGGTCATTGGGACAATCGTATGGACGGTGAGGTGGCAACGAAGAGGCTTTGGCCTTGCTAAACACATCTTTAAGATAGTGGTATTCAATAGGAACCTTGGACAAATCAGGATCTATGAGGCTGGTGATTTCAGGAGGAGCAGGTTGGCCCATAGCATCAAGCAAGCATGATGATAAACACTCATTGGCCCAGCTAATGATCTCTCTTTTGACCCAACTGATGTGGGGATTGTGTCGCCTGAGCCAAGAGTTGCCCAGAATGATGGGTAACTGTGGTGATTTGATTATATAGAACTTAGAGACTCAGGGTGGTTGCCCCCCAAAATGAGATGGACCGGCTCAGTTTCTAAACTGTCTATTGAGAATATGGCCATCTAATGCAGTGACTCTTTGATCTTTAACTGAGGGTATGGTCTGAATACCCAATGCCTTAGCAAAATCCTGATCCATGAACTCTGTGTCTGCCCCAGAATCTATGAACACTTTGGTATAATATTTATTACCTATGAAAAAAAGTTCAGCCGGGAGAACAAGCATAGAGGAGACATCAAATTTATTTATATCTCAACAGGACTCTCCTTGATCCTGTTGAGTCTGACCTTTTACTGGACATTGCCTGACCATGTGTCCCTTGCCGCCGCAGTAGAAGCAAAGGTTACCTTGGCTTCRTCGTTTGCATTCCTCTCGGGAGACCTGAACGCRTCCAAGCTGCATTGGCTCATCCATAGGAAGGGCCTCCTTAGGAGCAGATGGCATGGGGGAACTGCTCCTGACCTTCCAAGGAGATGGAGGTTCAGTTCTGCCTTGTCTTTCCTGTCTTCATTCCAACAGGCGGAGATCGATCTTGGTGGCAAGTTCCTCAAGATCCCGAAGGTCATCTGGACGTTCTCTGGTGGTAAGTTCGTCCTTGATTTTGTCACTGAGGCCATGAAAAAAATACATCAATGAGAGCAGGTTCATTCCAGTGACTTTCAGCAGCTATGGTATGAAAGTCTATGATATAATCAGTGACCCTTCTATTGCCTTGTTTAATCGAAAACAATCTTCGAGCAGCCTCACGCTCAGGTAAAACAGTAATGACTTCATTAACAAAATCCTTGAAAACATAGCAGACATGAGCATCCCGCTGCCATTCAGCTGCCCCCCACAACTTAGTTTTTCTGGTCAGTAAAGAAATTACGTAGGCGACCTTGGCCCTTTCGGAGGGGAATGATGATGACTGCAGCTGAAAGTGCATTTCGCACTGTGTTAAAAATGGTCGGCACTGTTTGGACTCACCATTGAACATTTCAGGTGGGGGCAGCTTGGGTTCATACCAGTGGCGGCTGGTGGAATTTTCTCCAGGTGGGGCTCCAACTCCAAAATAGACGTATCCCAAAAAGCAACCAAACATGTACTAAGTTGTATCATGCCAGTGTATTTAATTAAACAAATGACAATAATAAAACAGCATTACAATGTCATGTAGTGTTTTATTTTAATTCATAAATTTTGCTCTTCTGTTACTTAGAAGCAAATTTCTTCATGACTCTGGTTAAATTCAGGGATGTTTTAACCAGATTCTTATAGAGCATGGTCAGTGCAGTGATGTGATGTTGAACCTGAGAAAAGTCTGGATTCTCTTCAGTGTTCATCTCCTCTCAGATTCAGCTGTGGTCAGAAGAGATGTGATGAGAATCTTCAGCAGAGTTAGTCTCTGAAGATGTAGATTGTTCTCCATGAAGAGCTCCACAGCACCATTGCCACTCCTGATCTCATAAAAGCCTGTTGAATGTTTAGCTTGGTCCTGTTCAGCATTGCATCCTCCATGGTGGTGAACTGGAGACCTGCAGGAACATCTGCCTGCAGCTCTGATCAGATACTTGTGAATGAATCTTCATTTTTTTGAGTGTTCCTGAATGCCAACAAGTTGCACTTTGGAATGACCTTATTATTGTATCATGTTTTTGATCTGAGTTTGTTTTACAGAATGAAATGTCTGAATGAGTGCTCATCCAAGACTGGTGATTCCATAGTTTTTGCCAGGGGTTGAATCTCATCAGTCCTGCTGAACTTGAGTTCTTTTTCTCAAAAAGGAGGTCATTCAGAAAGTTATTTTCAGCAAATAAGACATTAACTGTTTGTAATCGTTTCACGGAACCTAGGTAAGATTTTCAGATTTTAAAAACTACAGTGGCTTACTAAAGTGACTAGGTGACAATCATTTATTTTATGATTTATGATGTTTTTATCTGCGTTCAAGTCTTTCCCTGTTAGTAAAATATCTAATGAACCAGTGAACGGAGTGTGGATATGAAGCTTGCAGAAGTTAATAACATCTACAACTGTCCAAATTTTGGAGTCAACCCACTTAAAGGTGGCTGCTACAGCCGCCTGAACTTAAAAACACAAAACTGTTTCTAACTCAACCTGTTTTACAGAAAGTGATCTTGTTTGGTGCGGTTAGACGTATTTAGGTATTTTAAGTAAAATTTGTTTGCTGATATGTTTCAATATTTAGGAGATTCGTTGAATTATCATGTTTTATTTGTACCGTCAAATAACTATGAAAGAAGACTCTGGTATAGTTATTTTACTGAAACTGGTTTTTTTTGTTGAATATAACACAGTTTGAACGTACTGCAAGTATCTTTGAGTCAGAATCACATCCATCTGCTGCTTCTGTCTCGGTCAGAYGAAWCAGATATTTACTGAGTTCTGTCATTTTGGTTTTTCAAACTAAAAGTATTCCTCTCAGTATCGAAAATCTTATTTACAGGGTTAATACAGGTGACTTAAAAAACTTCAAGTCCTTGAATTTTACTGTGAAATGAGTGTAGCAAGCCTGTATTTCTGTATTTGCGTTGTTGTGTTTCAGGCCTGTTGGCATCGGTCCCGTCGACCAATGGGAACGGAAATGGAGGAATGATGGCTTACTCTCCTGGAGAGCAGCAACCAGGGACCAACAACAACAACAACTCACACTGTAGGTCAATGTTTGAAAAAGTTAAATTATTTTAATGACAGAAGTTACATTTTCTGTAAAAATCTGAATGGTATACTACATGCTAAATAATTTTGCTGAAACCTAATGAGGAAACTTAATGAGTCGCCTAATGGTTTGCCAGAAACTCCTCGAGGCCAATCAAAAGTCCTTCTCTATGGCCTCCCCGAATTACTCCCACACCCAAGTTTTTGCATCTGCAACCAGCAAAGCTGCAACCCCCTTTGCCACTCTGTGTCTGTCAGCTGCTTCAGGAGTCCTCCCGAAAGCCAAGTCCTGAATGCTTCCTTCTTCAGCCTGACTGCCTCCATCACCTCTGGTGTCCACCAGCGGGTCCTTTGGTTGCCACTACGACAGGCACCGATGACCTTCAGGCCACAGCTCCTGGAAGTYGCATTTGCAATAGAGGTCCTGAACATGGCCCATTCAGATTCCATGTCCCCGACCTCCCCCGGGACATGTGAAAAACTCTCTCGGAGGTGAGAGTTGAAGATTGCACAAATGGGGCACCGCCAAACGGTCCCACTTCACCCTCACTATACGTTGRGGTTTACCAGGTCTGTCCAGCAGCCTTTTCAGCTCACCACCAAGTGGTAATCAGTTCACAGCTCTGCCCCTCTCTACACCCTAGCATCCAAGACATAKGGCCTCAGGTCCGATGACACGATTACAAAATCGATCATCGACCTTTGGCCTAAGTACACTTATGACCACTCTATGCTCAAACATGGTGTTTGTAATGGACCCATGCTTACCACAGAAATCCAGTAACAGAACTCTGTTCAGGTTCAGATCAGGGAAGTCGTTCCTCCCAATCACCTCTTCCAGATAACTCTGTCATTGGGCATTGAAGTCACCCAGCAGAACAAGGGAGTCTCCAGATGGCACCCCTTCTAGGACACCATCCAAAGACTCCAAAAAAATGCCGGGTAATCTGAACTGATGTTTGTTGCATAAGCTCAGATGACAATCAGAACCTTCCCTCCTGTAGCACAAAGCCACAGAAAGGCAACACTCTCGTCCACCAAAGTGAACTCCAATACAGTGRCACACAGCCGGGGCCTTGTGAGTATCACCACACCCGCTCGTCATCTCTCTCCCTGAGCAACTCCAGAGTAGGAGAGAGTCCAGCCCTTCTCCAGGAGTTGGGTTCCAGAGCCCAGGTTGTGTGTTAAAGTGAGTTCAACTATTTCTAGCTGGCAACGCTCAACCTCACCCACAAACTGCAGCTCCTTACCCATGAGTGAGGTTACGTGCCATGTCTCTAGATCCAGAAAACAGAGTACCCGGGATCACGGGGGTACTCAAAACCCTCCATGTTGAGGTGGCAATTTTGCAGAGGGGATCCAGTTTAATAGAATATATACAGTATAATATAAATGTTGATAAGTCACTGGCATGTTTTGTGCTTTGTTGTAGTAGCTGGAGTGTCGGGGAGCTCAGTTACAGCAGGGAACGGCWGTGGAAGCATCTTATTTAACTTCGACAGTGAAGAACAGACCGGACCCCGCAGTGTTGGACAACAGCAGCAACGACTTAACACACTGCCATCAACTCAGCAGCAGCATGGTAAACCACCATGAGATCTTTCATTTTTCTCTTCATTTTATATTTTGTTTGTGTTGTTGGGTTCAAGGGTATAAAAACGCTTTAAATACAGCAACGTTTTGTTAAATTTTGTGTATTAAAGGCAGCAAACGTAATGTAGTTTTGCTATTTAGCATCAAGCTTCAACAATGGTGGCTGGCTAATTTTTTTTATCATTATTATATAAACACGTGACGGCTAATATTATGAATTTGCTCCGATCACTTTTAAGGACAATTTTAAGTGTTTCTAAAAATAACAAAACTGATCTGGACCGTCTGTCAATCAATCATGTGATTACATCTAAATATAAATTTCTGTTCTTTCTGTTCTTCTCTGTTCAATGCTAATTTGAGACCAGAAATAAAGACTAACATAGTATTAATTAATTCATGGATGGATCCAGACCAGAGTGTGGACTTTGAGAATCATTGATTTGAGCTGACAGAAAGTCTACATTTAGATGTTTTTATACAGAGGAAGTATCTGTCAGGAAAGAGCTGCACTTTTCTCTGGATCCCCTCTGACCTCTGTCATGTTGTACAGTTTGGTGAAGTTGCTGCTTCACGAAGCCAGTGTAAAATATGTTTTCTGCATTCACATTTTGTTTTATAATGTACAGCAGATGTGTCAAACTCATTTTCACCGAGGTACTTCACATATGAGACATATGTAGATCCATCTCACACTCATGTGGATGAAATTCTGAGTCATAATAACTCTTGGCCAGATGTAACCTTCAGCGTGTCCTCTGCAGGATACCACTCAGTGCCAGATGCCAGTCAGAACATCCCCAGCAGCCGACTTCATCATGAGTTTGCTGTTCCTCAGCATCCAGGTAGGAAGCTGGAGCGTGCTTTAGGTCTTAATCAAACATGTTTCTTCTTGAATGTTACTAACCTTAAAGATGTCTTACATAAATAGAAAAAAAACTTCAAATTTCTGTCTAGAAAGTTATAATTTTCTGCCACAAGAGGGCAGTACAGTAACACTATCACCAGGCTCTGCTCTGTAAACACGGATCAAAGATGACGTCACTGTGATCATGACCATGTCTTTTTTCTTTTTCCGGGACCTTCAGGACTCCTCCTGCACACGAGGGGCAGCATCACAGGGAAGCGGGAGCGGGAGTCAGAGCGAGAAGGGTCGGGGGAAGAAGAGCCAGCGACCTGCTCTGTACACAAAATGCAGAGACAGAGTTCAGAGGTCAGACTTTTCCTCATGTCTGACACTTCAAGTCTAGTATTTAACTCAGATCTAAATATCTCAACATTTTTCTCTTTATAAATATGCAATTCTCTGTAGTTTCCTCAGGACCGATCAATCACCAGAGATGACCTGAAGTAGGACTGACTGTCCTTCAGTTAGCTCTGAGTCAACACTGTTCAAATATTTATCACACTCCACTCAAAGATAAAGGTGGACATAAATGTTCTCCGTATTTCTGGTTTTTACCTCTTTAGGACCTTTCCTGGTACAATAACCCACCTTGTGAGGCCGGTAGTCCTCATGAGCCCAAACCCTGTATGGTGGATCGCCATCTTGGGGTTAGGTTTCTGGCCACAGTGTGAAACGAGTTTATGTTCGGGAAGGAGATTTACAGTGAAGGGTTTGGTTTAGGGTTAGGCTACAGAAATAAATGGAAGTCAATACAATGTCTGTCAGCAAAATGTCTCATGAACTGGACTAGTTTTATTGATCTACAACAGACTAACTTTTGGAGTCAGCCTGACTCAAGATGGCCACTAAAGCCTGCTGGTTTTTGAAAACAGATGTTGAGATAAACTTTGATGTGGTAGTAGCTGAGAGTCATTTCCCAACTAGGCATGGGCCGGTTACCRGTTTCACGGTATACCGTGATTCGAAAAAGTCACGGTTTCAAAACCACTAAAATTTTCTGTCATACCGCTCCTACGGTATAAGCATTTTTTGTTTATTTTTCCTCCGGTCTGTATATAAACATGCATTCATAGTTGTGATTTCTGTACTTTGTGTGCGTGTAATTATATAATCTTTATGTGAAAACACCCCTTCGTAATTTAAAACACAATAGAAATTCCCAACGTGAGAAATAACTAATAAAAAGACTTTTCATGCAGTATACACTGATTTGTCTTAACTAATAACAGTTATCTTTTTAGATGTAAACTTTATCAGGATAACCTAATTGCATTTGATGTTAAAAATCACAAGTATAGAAGCACACAGGTAAATAAAATTTCAGCATAACACCTCTGTGATCTAAAAACAGCTTCCAAAAATAATTAAAGTTGATAATAGAAAATATATTTTCTTTTTTGTTTTTAAATATCAATTTCAAAACAAAATGTTTAGAGCTGTGATCATGAAATTGTGAAACTGTGATATTTTTGACCAAGGTCGTCATGTCATGTTTTCGTACTGTCCCATGCCTATTCCCAACACACTGAGTGTCAGGTTTGGCACAGGAATGAACCCAAGTCCGGATGGAGAATAAGAATTTAACAAAAATGATTAATTTAACAAATAAAACAAAAGAGCAAAATAAAACAGCAAAATAAACTAAAACACAAAGGAGCCACAGGGAATACAGGGACAACGAGACAGATGGACAAGCCATGTAATGATCCAGTGATAGTGATGCATCTCAGTAATCCAGGTAAAAAAATCAAAAAGAAAAAAATTGTATAGGTCTTCTGGATGGGTTCTTCTCTAATGAAACTTTTCGTCTCTCCTCCAAGAGACCTTCAGAAGCCATTTTTGTGAAGAAAGACGGTCCATCATTAAACAGAGGTGGAGGCCTCCGTTTTCAGTTGTCCCCCCCCTACAGCGCTGCTATTGCCAGTATCACGCCGCCCCCTGTTAACAATAGGTGTTAATTAGGTGTCAACGATAGCCATGTGATGTCAGTATCAGTCACATGGAAGCAGTGCTTAAAAGCCTGAATTTTGCCTGAAACTCTCAAACTGAAGAAGTCTCTTGGAGGAGAGACGAAACGTTTCATTAGAGAAGAACCCGTCCAGAAGACCTATACAATTTTTTTCTTTTTGATCCAGTGATAGGAGAGAAGTATTTATTCCCGCAGAGGAAGAGAGAAGGTGGGCAACAGCTGAGGAAGACTAATTGGAAACTACTGACACGTGAGAGATAATTGAACAGGTAAACAGCAGGAAACAGGCTGAGGAGAAATGATGAGCAGTGACACAAGGAGTACACAAGAGGGAGACCACAGACAAGACACAAACCCAACATTACCCCCCCCCCCCCTCAACAAATCGTCACAGACGATTTACGGACAAGCATGGGTGTGGGGTACAAAACACTAAGGCAGGATGGAGGGCAAGAGACAAAAGACGAAGGAAACACGAAAACAGAAGACGCAGAAAACGAAACCAAAAACCGACAGGAGAACTCTGGGAAAAACAACAAAAACAGTCACAAAGATGGCCCTAGGCACATCTGAAGAGGGCAGAAAGTTCAGGTTGGCGCCCAGCAACCCAACACAGATGAGGCAGGGGCTCTGGAGGGACACCGTGGACCCGGTCGCAGTGGAGGCGGAGCTCTGGAGGGCAACCATGGACCCGGTCGCGGCGGAGATGGAGCTCTGGAGGGCAACCGTGGATCCGGTCACGGCGGAGCTCTGGAGGATGGCCGTGGATCCGGCCACGTAAGGAGACGGATCTCTGGTGAACGGCCCTGGACTCAGCCGCTGAAGAGACGGATCTCTAGTGGATGGCCCGAAGCCAGGCCGCGGAGGAGATGGAACCCTAGTGGGCGGCCCAGGACTCGGCCACTGAATAGACTGGGCTCAGAGGAGACTCTGGAGGAGCCTTCAGAGGAGACTCTGGAGGAGAGCTCAAGTGGGGCTGCAGCTGATGGTGAAAGCTCAGGACCGGCCGACGTGGAGATCTCGGCTGCAGGCGGCATGGAGACCTCAGCTGCAGGCGACGTGGAGACCTCAGCTGCAGGCGGTGAGGTCTCAACTGGAGCAGAGGCCAGTGTGGACTTGGGAGCAGAGACCGGCGGAAAGACCTTAGGAGCCTCAGGCAGGCCCGGGGACTTCACAATCTGACCCAGGGGCTCAGTAGGCTCAGGCTGGCCTGGGGACTTCACAATCTATCCCAGGGGCTTTGTAGGCTCAGGTGCTACTTCTGGCTCTGAGGGCTCTGGTACGGACTCCAGCTCTGTGAGGTCTGGTGCTGACTCTGGCTCTGTGAGGGCTGGTACTGCCTTCGGCTCTATGGGCTCTGATGCTGTAGCAAGCGTGGACAACACCTCCACAAGAGCTGCAGTGAGGAACACAACCACAGCAGCCAGGGTGGTGACCACCACTTCCCTCCCCTCAAGACCCTCCACACAGGAGGTGGAGGCGTCGAACCACTGGAGAACGCAGGGAGCGGTAGAGGCGTCGACCCTCTGGGGAGCGCAGATAGAGGTGAAGGCGTCGAACCTCGCCAGAATACAGATGGAGGTGGAGGTGTCGACCTCTCTGAGGCGCTGGGAGCRCAGGAGGTGGAGGCATCGAATCTCACCGGAGCATAGATGGAGATGGAGGCGTCGACTCTCCCAGAGGCGCTGGGAGCGCAGGAAGTGGAGGCGTCGAACCTCACCGGAGAACAGATGAAGGTGGAGGCGTCGACCTCTCGGAGGCGCAGGTGCCTGGAGTTCTCAAAAGCCCTCTCGGAGGTGGCACTGGGGGAGGTGTCCAGGACCCTCTCAGAGGAGACGTTGGCGGGAGAGACAGTGGGGGCAATGGAGAGCCGAAAACCATCGGCCCGGCTGAGCAGTACCCGGCATACTCAGGACAGAAGGGATCACTCTCTGGATCGTAGTCTGGGTCATACTCAGGCTCAGGAGGGGCCGCCGCCTTTCTCCGCCGGCGACGGTGGCGCTGAGAGGAGCCGGATGGTGGAGCGGGCTTCATTACCAGACGAGTTCCCCAGAACTGCGTCCTCGCTCTCTCTTCTTCTTCCTCCAGAAGGAGAGGGGACGGGAGGACCACGATCTCTGGATCCYGATGTTCACGTCTCCAGGCGGGCTGAGCAGGTGCCATCCAGAAACCTCCCACCCGGATGACGGACTGTGGCAGCTGATCCTGCTTGGTCTTGGTTGCTCTCCGAGAATTTAGCTGTCTCTGAATTTTTCCCACACTAACTTAAGGGGGAAAAAAAAGGTCTTTTTCAGCAAACTCAAAAAAACTCATTCTCCCGGTGGGTTTGTAAGCTGACTGGATCATTCTGTCAGGTTTGGCACAGGAATAAATCCAAGTCCGGATGAAGAATAAGAATTTAACAAAAATGAAGCCATGTAATGATCCAGTGATGAGTGAAGACAAGAGAGAAGTATTTATACACAAAGAGGAAGAGAGAAGATGGACAACAGCTGAGGAAGACTAATTGGAAACTACTGACAGGTGAGAGATAATTGAACAGGTAAACAGCAGGAAACAGACTGAGGAGAAATGATGAGCAATGACACAGGGAGGACACAAGAGGGAGACCACAGACAAGACACAAACCCAACACTGAGGTGACATCTGATCGGTTCTCAAGAGATGGACCACATTTATAGTTTTTCAGCATCTAGAGCAGGGATGGAAATTACCACCCGCCACTGGCCAAATGCGGGTAAAATTATGAAGTGGCGTGTGGATCTGAACAACGCATTGCCACCGTGGTAGGTGTRTAATGAACTAAAAAGCGTTCAAATCGCACTACTGACCTTTGTCAAAACCTCAGTTTTGTTTTTATTTTGCATTTCAGAGCCTGTATAGGACGTTAAAAAACATTAAATAACATCAAACAACCATCTTCCAACCTGCTCTGCAGCTAGAAATCAGTTATTCCCTCCTTTCCTGCGCGTTGTCATCTGTGTGGTCCGCCTGCCCGCCTCGCATCACTCCCATCCCCACCCCCCCATGTGCGCGTGATACAAAAGGAGAAAATAAAAACGCCACCTTTAATGTGGTGTTTACATATCTGTAGTTAGTCGGGCAGCAGGCAACAAAACCCTTTCTCAAGAGGAACCAAAGGAAAAACTGAAAGTTGCAGTTTTTTAACAATGAATGGAAAGGGAAAAAACGGACTAAAGTGAATTTAACAGGGCAGTCAATTTTTTTTTCATCTGTCAGCAAACAGCAAAGCTAGAGCTGTAGGCATTAAGAGCAAAAACCTGAAATCAGCTGTTTAAAAACACTATTTCTAACTGCCAATGCGTGAATATTACATAAATGTTAGTTTAAAAAAATCTTCATATTAGTTGTTAAATATTTTAACTCAATAACCATGATCACTTTGATTGACCAATAGAAACTTAAGGAAAAACTGTTTTTTAACCTCTAGGAAACGTCTGAAGATCTACAGAGCCCGTGAGGTGACATGGGAGATTTTTTTTCTTTTGCGTTCATACGCAATAGTATTGCGTTACCTTGCAATACCTTTTGAGTTCCCTCGCAAAAGTCGTTTATCACAGTTGTGCCTGCCGTGCTCTGCCATGAGGAAGTTTGGCTTAAAGACACGTCGGGGCGTTTCTGTTACCAAAAGGCGTTTCTGGTCCCCACCTGTCGTTTTTCTGCTCAGCATTGCTGCCTAAAAATGCTGCAGGATTTCTCAAACGTGCATGAATGAGTCAAAGCAAGGCTTTGGGCATGTTTTTTATGAGAGTATAACATTATAACATGATATAAAACTCAAAAAAGTTGATTTTACATGATCTTGCCCCTTTAACTTTTCTCTGCAGGCTATTTTTTGTGATGCAGAACAAAACGAAAACTAAGTAAAAATATGAACCTTTTGACAAACCTTTTCAAAAGTAAAAATAGAAATGATCCCACTCCAAGACAACGGATCATCTAGAGGAATTTCCATCTGTTATTGAAATCTCACTTAGAACAGAAGAAAGACAATTTCATACTAGTAGCCTATAGAACAGAAACTACAAAGGCTGATTTTATTACATGAAGGAGATAAATTTACCACAGGTAATTTATTTGTAAGGTCATATTTGTTTTGTTTTTTTCACCTTGAAAATTTCTCCTATATTATTAAGGTTAAAAAGCTTTTTTCCAGCCAGGTAGACCACCTAAAATAATTGGTATTCCACCTACATACCAGCAAATTTAAAAAAGCCACTAATAGATTTTGAGTGCCTTTATCTAACTGTAAGCACAAACAATATAATTAGGCCACCAAGGACCATGAACTGTCTAAATGCCACCGTGTTACAGAAACAAAAAAAAATAGTGCCTGGTAAAAAGTTTCAATGGCTGGTAAAAAATTTTTCCTACCAGCCGCTGTGGCTGATGGGGAAAATTTTTAATTTCCACCCCGATCAGTAGACCTTCATTTACTTGAAAGTCCAGAATCTAGCACAGTTTAGGACTTGACTGTTTCTGCTTCCTGTCTTGTTCAGCTGCTTTTTGTTTGTTTTGTTTGTTTGTTTGTTTGTTTGTTTGTTTGTTTGTTTGTTTGTTTGTTTGTTTGTTTGTTTGTTTGTTTGTTTGTTGTTTAGGATCCTGGTCCTGTTTGGAAAACTGGTCCTGATTGGGATCTTGGTCCTGTTTGTTATTCTGGTTCTGTTTGGGATCCTGGTCCTGCTGACCCAGACTGGGCCAGTCTTCAGCAGCAGGACTGATAACTTAATCCTTCCACCWGTGTGTCTGACAGTGGGGGTGTCTGTGCTGATCTGCTGGTTCTAGTTTTCTCCAGACATGCTGCTGGGCATTATGGGTAAACAGGTCTATGTTGGTCTCGTCTGTTTGAAGGACCTTTGGTCCAAACGAGACTGACTTGTTCTGTGGTGGAAGTTATAATTTAAAGTCTGCTCCTGGGAAGATTGTTCTAAATSAAAGTTAGAATCTTTCTCTCTGAATGATGGGCTCTTTGGAAAAGAGCTTTGACCTTTGACCTAGGAGCAGCTGGAGCAAGAACAGCATGTGTCTCCTGACACACCAAACATCAGGTCAACACGTGGACAGCTGTAAAGATGCTAAGATCAGCTGTAAGATAACTTCTAAGGTTCATCAGTTGAAGATGTTCTCCAGTGATTTTGTGAAAGTTTCATTCAAGTGGGTCCACTGCTGCACAACACATGTTTCTAACAAACAAACAAACAAACTCACACAGACAGGCTGAAGGAGATAGAGAGAGTATTTTGTGTTTCCTGACATTAAAGAGGAGGTCAGCAGATGTGACTCACCTCCATGGATTCTGTTCCTCTGTGGGCTCAGCTTGTTTCTGGACTCATTGTTTTGCATGGCTGACTTCTGTTTTGTGTTTTATTACAATCAGCTTCATGACAGCTTGATATTTCCATAGATGACTCCGTCTGCTGTTAGACTGCATGATAATAAAACCTGTTGACTTTGTGGTGGGATNCACACACACACACACACACACACACACACACACACACACACACACGTGCCTCAGCAAAGGAAACAAAGACTGAAAATAAACCTGAAGGATTTGTCTTCATACAAAATGGAGCTTTTGGAACTACAAGTGTTGAATAATTACCACCTACTGTATCTCTGCACATTTTCATTTTACAGCAAAACTCAAAGTCATCATAGGATGAAGATAGATAATGGATTCGTTGAAATCTTGAAAAATAAGTTGTTCAAAAACAAAAAAAATGGATCTGAAATCGATTAGATCAGATAATTGAATCCTGGATCAAACCCTTAGTTTGTGTTGGTTTGGATAACTTTGATCCAAATAATTTGGATTATCCAGATCTCAGCAGATTTCAGGAACAAAATGTGATTTAAATTAAATTCCAACTTGTCAAATWAACAACCTTTATCATGTGGTAGATTTACATGTATTTATTATGTTTTTGCCTAATTTTCAAACCATTAGAGGTGAAATTATAGATTACTTTAGCCTCCAGATCACTGAAAGAAGGGACACCTTGCTATAAACCAACTACAGCAAACCAAAGCTGAACCTGAGAACCTTCTCCTGAAAACGAAGTTTATTTTTTTTGTTTCAGTGTTGACATTTTCATTTTAAAATGAAGTTTTAAATTTAAAACTCATAAAATGTACACTGGCTGGCCAATAAAAAGTCGCCAACAATAAAAGGTCACTCTAACATTTGGTTGGACCACCTTTAGCTTTGATGATGGCACACATTCTCTGTGGCATTGTTTGGATAAGCTTTTGCAATGTCACCAGATTTATTTTCATCCAGTGTTGCATTAATTTTCACTGAGATCTTGCATTGATGATGGTAGAGTCTGACCTTCTCCAGCACACCCCAAAGATTCTCTGTGGAGCCAATCCATGTGTGAGAATGATGTCTCATGCTCCCTGAACCACTCGTTCACAATTCCAGCCCCACGTATCCTGGCATTGTCATCTTGAAATGTGGCCGTGCCATCAAGGAAGAAACAATCCATTGATGGAATAACCTGGTGGTAGTCAGCTGACCTCATTCTTTGAGCACAAACTGTTGCTGAACCTGACCAACTACAGAAACCCCACATCATAGACCTTAGTTACATCCAGGTGGACACTTTGTTTCTGGCCGAGCAGTCTATTTTGCTTTTTAATTTTTGATATGTTGTGGTTGGTCAAGAGGTAATGAAAATGTGTGTTTGTAATTRTTACAATTTTAAAAATAAATGTATTTTGAGTGACTCGATGTTTTGCACTCAGTAGCCTTCACACAGTCTCATGTTGAGCACTCATTATCCAGATTTGGTCATTTTGAAAAGTTGGATCTGAATAAGATTGATCCAGCTTTTCTTTGATTGAAGGGGGTAAAAGTGAGATGGATATTTCCATCTGGGTAGCTGAAAAGAATATTATAAAATCTGGACAGTTTAATGCAAATTACTTATTTGGACCAGTTGGCAAGCCCCAGCAGGGGTTAAACTGGGTAGAAGAACAGATTTTTGTCCTAGAGGGTTTTTGTCCAAGATGCAGATAAATGTCACTTTTCCAGATCCAGTCCATCACAACTCAAACAAGATCAGAAAACATATTTAATGTTTGATCAGAACATCTCCATTGTTATTAGTGAATTAATGCTGTTCAGTGGTTTTAGACGGACTCAATCGTCTCATCCGGTCTCTGTTTGTCCTCCCTGCAGACTTCCTAGAGCAGGTGGGGCTGAGACCGTCTGAGACCACCTTACCGTCTCCACCTGGTCCACAGACCGAGGGAAGCCCAACATCTCCACCTCTGTTTCAAACACCTGCAGCTCCAGACATCACCACCAACCCTGAACTTTCTGTCAGAGGTCAGTCTGAGGTCAGACACCACCTGACCTGCAGCTGTGTGCAAACAGATGTGACAGCATCAGAAGAATGTGCAAAGAAACAAAATGCCTCAAACCAACAGTTTCCTGAAAATATTTGTAAAAAGAAGTTAAAATAATAAAAAAAGAAATCATCAATATTGTCTTAAAACTGCTGCCACCAGCACCACCAGTATAAACTCTACAACTGAGCAGCTATACATGTAATTACTGAAAAAATCTTGTTTTTATTTTCCTGTTTCCCTTCTCATCTGCTCTGCACCGTCACCGACAGAAAAGATTTTCTGTAGGAAGTCTTTTCTGTCAGAGTGCTGCGACTCATAACGTCAGGCAGGAAAACCAACACTAAATCTGACCCATCAGCCTCGGCTTGGCCCGCAAACATTTACTCCCAAACCTTAGTTGTTGTTTTTAAAAATGAAGTAGTTGTGTTTTTATTTTGTTTTCATGTGTTTTATTAAAAACCAGATCTTTGTAAAGTTTGATTTTCACTTCTAAAGTTATTTCTACACAAATGAAGGAGAAGTTTTCATTTAAAGTCTTCTGATGAAGTCAGAGATACTAAAAGAGCATTTTTAACAACCGGACAGGTTCACATCTGGCTTTTTACTGAACTTGTTCGAGTGTAGAAACTTTCAGTTTGGTTCACTTCGACATGTGGTGGATGACCCATCAGATGGTCCAACTGAAGGTCAGAGGGTTTTCCTGACATGTTCCAGTTTTCCTGCTAGTTTCTCTCATTGTTTTATGATGCTTTGATCTTTAGTGAAGTGTAAAATCCAAGGAACACCACAAACAATAACCATCCTTGTTTGGATCAAACCTGGAATGATTTGGTGAAACAAACTCAGCTTTGTGGTTCTGTGATGGTGACTTCTCTAAGGCTCTTTCAGCATCAGAAATATTAATATTCTTACAGAAAGATTAAGTAAAACCATTCAGCTGAAAACCTCGTGATTTTCCTTAGAAATGACTCAGTTCCAGGTTATCACTCATTAACATCCAGTTTACATGTTGGGCTGAAAATTAAATGTCCACTCCTCAATAGCCTTTCCACTGTGGAGGCAGATGGTCTAGCTCCAGGTCCAGATCCTGGTCCTGGTTCTGTTGGAGCTCCAGTTTTCTATCAGGATCTTTTAAAAAGTAGGAAACAGAAAATGTTTTGTGTCTGAGAGGTTAGGAGAACCTGGGACGACAACRCAGAAGGCCAAAAACGATTCAGACATCCTGAGATGTTTGTTGACTTTAAACTGACTTAAACTTGATGTTCTTTGTAAAAAAAAATAAAAAGTGTTGCGGTTTCATCTCATGTTAAAAGTGTAAAATAGCTGTTGTAGACTAGTTTTCTTTCTTATTTTGTGCAACATGAGAGTCAGAGTCCAGTTTAGTTCTGGGTGCAGCTTGTCTCTTTTTCCAGAAGAATCTTGTTTTGTTGTTTTGGCTCGGGTCCATCGCTGGGTTTTTAGTTTGCCCAGTTTTTCTTTTCTTTTTTTGGATTCTGGTGTAAATGCTGATTCTCACAGTTCTGGTTCATCCTTTGTTTTCTTTGTCATTAATTCATGTAAAGCTGAAATTATTTAGGTTCAACTTAAATTATTTGTAAGCAGACAATCGGTCATGTGTACATTTGTCCTTTTTATGTTTTCAAACTGTTGAGCTGACATCTTCTTAATGTTTAGGACAGAGAGTCACCTTTCAATTTTTCTRTTTCAAATCTTTACAGCCAAGAAATCAGATCACTTCATTGTCCCGCCTGTTCAGACTCCTAGGGTTCAGGCACTCGGAGTTTCCTCTCAAAGAGGTCACATTTTTCTAAGGTTTTTTATACAAACCAAAAATCTTTTATAGAAAAACAATTCAACCAAGTTGAATAGACATAATAAACATTTGAACAAGCCTCATTCTGTCAGCAAAACAAAACCAACACATGTCAAAGAGAGTAAACGCWCACCAGGGTCGTAATGTGACAAAAACTAGAATGCTCTAAACAAAATTAKGTTTCTGATCAAAAATATGAAAATGAAGGAAAATATTTCAAAGTTGAAGTTTTACTCTTGTAGCAGGATTTCTGAAGTTCTGATGAGTCCAACTGAACCACAGAACCCAAAACKCCAAACTACAGCAGATCTTAGTCATGTTAAAAGCCCTCCACTCTGAACTCCCATTATTTTCTACAGCCTAACCYTGACTTATCTTAAACCTAATCTCAGTACATATGTGACTCGAAACACAACCACCCCAGTAAATACTTGACCCTAAACCCAACCTCCCCAGTACATACCTGACCCTAAACCCAACCACCCCAGCACATACCTGACCCTAAACCCAACCACCACAGTACATACCTGGCCCTAAACCCAACCACCACACTACATACCTGGCCCTAAACCCAACCACCACACTACATACCTGGCCCTAAACCCAACCCCCCAGTACATACCTGACCCTAAACCCAACCACCACAGTACATAGCTGACCCTAAATCCAACCACCCCAGTACATACCTGACCCTAAACCCAACCACCCCAATACATATTGCTCCTTTTCCACTAGTGCCACTTAGTGTAGTGTCGGAACGGTCAATGTCGGAACGGGTCAGTTAGGGTGCTTTTCCATTGACATTCCAGTCCAGTTCCAGTGGGTGTTTTAGGTGGTTGGTGGAGGTAGTTTTGGGGTTTTCTGAAAAAAGTTAATGCGCAAAATGAGAGATGGAAACACATTTGACGAATAACTTTTGAAATTTAAAAAATTCTCTTAAAATTCCAATTAAAATTGGATGGAAACAAAAGTAATGTCACTGCTAAAATTGAAAAAAAAAAAAGGGCACCTCGAGTTGTTGTTGCAAAGGTAGCTCAGACACAACCAGTGACTCCAACCCCTAGCAAATCAGTGACGAACAGTATTCTGACATTGCATTTTGGTGTCAACTGGGAACACTTGGAACCGCAATGAAGCAGGTACAAAAAAGGGCTGGTTCCATGAATCTGGCCTAATGGAAATGGCTTGGAACCATACCAAGCCATACCAACACTACACTAAGCGGCACTAGTGGAAAAGGAGCATATGTGACCCTAAACCCAACCACCCCAGTACATACCTGACCGTAAACCCAACCACCCCAGTATATACTTGGCCCTAAACCCAACTACCTCAGTACATACCTGACCCTAAACCCAGCCAACTCAGTACATACCTGACCCTAAACCCAGCCAACTCAGTACATACCTGACCCTAAATCTGACCACCCCAGTACATACCTGACCCTAAACCCTACCACCCCAGTACATACCTGACCCTAAACCCGACCACCCTAGTACATTCCTGACCCTAAACCCGACCACCCCAGTACATACCTGACCCTAAATCTGACCACCCCAGTACATTCCTGACCCTAAATCCGACCACCCCAGTACATACCTGACCCTAAACCACCCCACCTGCCCCTACTTCAATTCACACCTTGTTCTAAACCCTTCCTTAAAATAGCATCTGTATCTGTAGGGACCAGGATTTGGTCTCCATAAGGAGCATTGGGTCAACACAAGGCTGTTTTTCTGTAAAATGGTCCTCATGGTGTATCAAATAGGCATCCACACAAACAGACTAAGACTCACTGAGCAAATATTTCATCATGTTTCGGCAGGAGAGAACAGAGTCAAGGCCTCAGTCCGCCTGCTGACATCTTTTTATTCAAGGTCAGATTTTATTGGTTTGTGTGTTCAGTYCTATTAACACACATTCTGCCACTTGACAGATCATCGTTCTTCTATAATCACTTTCTTTTAAAAGTGTGCCCACATGATGCCTGCCTTATCTTGTTTTGCTCCCACCTTAGCAGCCGGCCCCACCTATATAATTTAATCTGCTGGAGTACACTTCAGGTATGAATAACAGCAGATTGGATTATTTATAATAAATATTCCTTATCAGGGTGTTTTTTAAGACCTGGACATTTCTGTCATAGCTTCTGTGTAGAAGTCATGGTACAACTGTGGTGACAGAAAAACAAAACTAAGTTTAGACATCTGTAAAACTTTCTTTTATACAGAAGAGGGTTAGAGCCACAGAGCAAAAAGTATATATATTTTTTCATGGATTTTGATTTTTTTTTTTTCTCAAAATCCCCCACAAAAAAACTCCAGGGGAAAAAAAAAACTCTGATGGTCCTAATCTTTTTCTATAATTTTAAGAGAAAATTTGTTGCACTGTTTTATTTTGAACTTGTTTCAAATTCAAACGACAGAACGGTGAGTCTGAGAACTCCTGCGATTGTTTGGAGACATGCTGGACTGTCATCTGCAGATGTCCCCTGCAGTGGCAGCACAGTGAGGAACTGGAACAGGAAGTGCTCAGGTGGGGTCCTGTCCCTGGTCCAGCTGCAGGTTGAGGCTGTAGACTCTGCTCTCCTGACTGTGTCTATTCAGTACCCAATCTTTGTCCACCTGTGGTCCTGTTGCCCTGCTTCACCTGCCAGTGTGAGGGGTGGGATGTCTGTTTATGTATTATAATGCTGTCTGTTCCAGGAGGATTTGAACATTATTCATTTTTGTAGCTTTTATCATTTTTATTCCTGCTTTCTTGTTTTTCCTCCCCTGACAGAAGGTAGATATTTCTGTAATATTATTGCTCTCTCTTTGTCTCTCGTGTTATGAAAGGCTTTTCTTGTGCTCAAGTTTACGATGGGAAATTAAAAACTGTAACAACTTGACACTGCCTACTGTGTTATTTTTTTTGTTTGTTTGTTTTTATGTTCATGCAAATGCTATGGGTTCACTGGGTCTGTAGAGAGATTCTTCTGCTTTGCATCACCACAATTTGTTGTGTGGCAAACAAACAGAAACACATGACCAAACTCAATTTCAGGTTTGTCACTGGAACAGTTTTAATGTTTCAGATGTATATCCAATCAAAAAGCTTGTGCTGTTTTTTATAAATTTTAAACAATGACAAATACAGTTTTATATAACTTCTGTTTTACATTCAAATCATGAAATTAAACTTTTTTTTCCRCTCTGAAAGCCATCGACCTTCAAACTTTTTCACAGCTTCATACACAGAAGTTGAATTAAAAACATTTATCATTTCCCAACGGCTCCTATTCAAATCCATTTCCATGCAGTCAAATTCATTCCAGTACAATCAGATGGCATAGAGTGGGATATTAAAATAAAAGTGACCAACTTTTTTTTCTGTTTTGTTTCATAACCTGGAACTTGATTACATTTTTAACTTGATTAAAAAGAAAGCGCAGAAACACAAAGTTCTCCTGATTAATGAATTTAAATTAGGGGTGATGTTTTTAAAGCCGTTAGGCAATAAAAAAAATTGAAAAGGGGTTGTGTGCAAATTTAGATACACCCAAGCTCAACACTTTGTGTTTCCATCTTCTGCATCAGGTCTCCTCGTGTCCATCTTCATGTCCTCAGACCAYTTAACCTGGACTTTTTTATTTGTCCTTCATAACCAAACATCTGCAGCTCCTTTTAGTTAGATACTGCTTGTCTCCAACAATCTTCGAATCAAACCAGAGATTCTCAGATGAACTAAGGCCTGAGATTTGACTGGACCAGTCCAGGACTTTTGCTTGGTTCAGGTCTAGTGTAATGTGACTTTAGCAGGGTGTGTATAAGGTCATTGTCCTGCTGGAAGGTGGACCTCTGGTCAAGTTTCAGATCTCTGGAAGAGTCGTACATGCCCTGAAGACTTTTACTCCAGCCTTCTTTAACTTTGTCTAGTTTATCTGCTGGTGGAAAACATCCCCACATCATGATGCTGCCACCGCCATGCTTCACTGTAGGATGATTTTCTCAACATGATGCTGCCCMCAATATGCTTCCTTGTATCACGACTTTGGGATCAGTAGTGTTTTTGAATTTGAATTTATCTTTCAAATCAAAGCAGCAAGGACGGGTAAGAATGTTTTCTCTGTACATGAAAGCCTTTCACAAAATGTCACATTTACAAATGCAGCACACGTGAAAATGTTTCCTTTGTGGAGGTCAGTCGCTGAAGATTTGTTTTTGAGTTGGCCAATGCAAAGCATGTTGGAACAACTCTCCATGCATAAAGGGTTCAATTTAAAAATACTTCAGACAAACAAACGTGCTTTACTTTCTTTTTAGAATAAATAAAACCACACATCATCTACATAACTGCAGAGGGCAGAAAGCTCTGCCCCTTTCCTTTAGAAACTGAATCAGCTGAAACAAATTTAGAGTTGGACAAAGTTGTCAGGATGATGAATCTGTTAGGAGGTGGATGTTTGAAAAGTTCCTGATAATAATAGCTGTGCTGCAGTAAACACACACATCAGAAATGTGAGTTAGCCAGTCAACTGATCCATAAAGGGACAGCTAGTCAGTCAGTCAGGACTTACTAAATCTAGTCAGCTAACTAGCAGCTGTTTCACCTGTTTCAGTCTCTAAAGTTTAGGGCAGAGCTTTCTGCCCTCTGCAGTTATGTAGATGATGTGTGGTTTTATTTATTCTAAAAAGAAAGTAAAGCACATGTTTGTTTGTCTGAAGTATTTTTAAATTGAACCCTTTATGCATGGAGAGTTGTTCCAACATGCTTTGCATTGGTCAACTCAAAAAAAAAATACTTTGATTCATGAGTTGCTGCTAGGTTTTTTTTTGGTCATTTGTGTTTGTTATGAAATTGTTCTTAAATTTAATTTCACTTGACATTAAAAAGTCTTTAAAATCTTAAATTTAACTTGCTTTAAACTGTAGGAACCCTGGAGAGGTGAAACATGAAGGTTTCAGCCAGTTTGTCCTGCTAGCTAGCTCAACTAGCCCCAGGTAACACTAGTTAGCTGACTAGATTTAGTAAGTCCTGACTGACTGACTAGCTGTCCCTTTATGGATCAGTTGACTGGCTAACTC
>NW_013953355.1:93692-98255 GCF_001266775.1 Austrofundulus limnaeus
AGAACCACAAACAGAACAAGTCGGAGCGGGAGCCCACGCGACACACATCTCACTCCTCCGCCATCTTGCCCCGCCTCTCATCCATTTAGTTTTCTGTCCCACTTGGTCAGCCTCGTTTTGATGCCACAACGGTCATCRTCCATTTCCTCTTCAACATTGATGGGTACCTGTCAATCATTCTACCATAGCTTTCAGCGTGACAGTGGAATCTGATGCYACAACAACACTAGGCACAGCTTATCACTGTGGCTTGTCCTGATTCATCCCAGTAATTCAGGTAGAAAAAATCAAAAAGAAAAAATAAGTAGGTCCTCTGGATGGGTTCTYCTTTAGTGAAACGTTTCATCTCTCATCCAAGAGACTTCTTCAGTCTGATGAGTTTCAGGTGAACTCAGCCTYATAAGCACTGCCTCCACATGGACAAACAGGTTAGTCATATTGAAAAGAGGGCCATAGCCTAACAATAGGCTTGATTAGCTTTATTTAGTCACATGCAAAAGAGGGCCATCACCTAACAACAGGCTTGATTAGCTCTATTGTTCCATAGAGGATCATGTGCCCGATCACCTGATCCATGTCGTGTTATGTGTATGTAGTGAATGCAAGCGGGGCTCGACATCCCCTTGTTTTTGTCTCTCTTACCCTATTTGTGTTGGGTATCATTGGGGCCCTGATTCACACCTTTTGCTCACAAAGGACTAAGTCATACTTGCAAAAACAGCATTGTGGAGGACAACTGGGCACGAAGGCCTCCACATCTGTTTAATGGTGGATGTTTTTTTTCATAAAGATGGCTTCCTTTACTCCTCTCTCAAACCAATGTTCCTCTATCATGGATGAGAACATCTTCATCCCTGAAAGAGTGACCGCTGGCCTGTAGATGAGTGTAAACTGCAGAGTCCTGACCCGACAACTTAGCTCATCTGTGCTGGCTCATTCTTTTGAACAGTGGCTGTTTTGTTTCCCCAATGTACAACTAATCACAGTCCTCCTGACACTTRACAGCATATACTATATTACTCTGTTTTTGCCAGGGAACTGGATCTTTGGGGTGAACTAATCTTTGTCCTAACGTGTTTTGGGCTTTGAAAGCCACTGGGATGTCATGTTTAGAGAATAAATGTCTCAATTTCTCTGAAACTCCCGCATATATGGAATGACGACTGGTTTGGGTCTGGGTTTATAGGATCTTCAATTTCACCTGGTTGTTGGCTGGAATCCTGTTTGGGTTTCTTGTCTGCTTTCAGAAAAGCCCTGTCAGGATAACCGCACTNGTGGGGTCGTAACCCCAATTTGCTGTAGATAAAACCTTGAAGTGCCTGTGACATCAAAATTTGTAAGAAAAGTGAATGCATTTTTGGAAAGACAACATTATTAACATATTACAAAAGGAATTTCACATTGCTCAGATGGACAGTTGTTGAGATATTTGCATTTGAAGTAACAGGAAGTGATGTTAAAGGGGAATGTCTGCATGTGAAAATTAAAAAAAATAAATGTATCTGATTATTTTAATATTTGAGATGAACGAGTCATCCTATGTGTTAACATTTTTAAGACTTTTGATAAATTGATTTAAGACATTTTAAGGCTAATTAAGGCCTTATTTTTTGGATTGATGAATTCAATATCTTAAGTATTTTTAAGGATCTAGGAACCCTGCCTTCTCTTCACAAACATGCACCATCCATTTAGTTTTCTTTTTTTTTTTTTGATCGAAGTCTTCTTATTAATTTTTTTAACAAACCACAAAAAAGAACAGACTTACAAAAACAGAAAACAAAACGTGATATATCAGCTTCACCCATGAAACAAATTTAGGGCCGCAGTTAAACATCTCCAAGGTCTTAAAAASATAGTTCCACTCCACCCGGTCAAACTCTTTCTCGGCATCCAGCGAGATTAAAATTTCATTGCAGTTGTGACCGGGCGGAGCAGAAGTTTACAGCACATTAAACAACCGCCTGATATTAAAGAAGGATTGACGATTTTTAATAAAACCGGTCTGGTCAGGTGCAACAATTGTGGGGATAATCTGTTCGACTCGTTTTGCCAACATCTTTGTAAGAATTTTAACATCAGTATTTAAAAGCATATTGGACGATATGAACTGCAGCTCAAGGGGTCTTTATCTTTCTTCAAAAGCAAGGAAATTACCGCCTGACGCATAGACAGTGGCAATAATTGTGTAGCCAAGGATTCCTCAAAAACTGATAACAGGGGAGAAAGTAGATCCGAAAATTTCTTAAAGAATTCTGCCGGAAAACCATCTGGTCCTGGAGATTTGCATGTTTTTAATTGCAGAGTTTATCTCAGCTGAAGAGAAATCTCTTTCCAACTCGTTATATAGGTCAGAACTTAGTGAAGGGATTTTAATATCTTTAAAAAAATCATCCAATTCAGTGGGGTTAGGTGAGGCTTTGGATGCTTACAGAGATTGGTAAAATTTGCTGAAACACAGATTAATTCCTGCATTCTCACAACATTTTACACCATGCTTGTCATTTATTGCTGAGATATCCTGTTTAGCTGAGCGCTGCCATAGCTGCTGTGCAAGAAGGCGTCCAGCCCTCTCACCATGCTCACAGTAGCCATACCTAGATTTGGATATTAAATATTCGGCCTGTTGGGTAGTGTTGTGTCTCTGCCTGGTTCCCTTTCGGCTCGGTTCGGTTCTGAGGCTGTCAGCGGCTGGACCCTTCTCGTCTCCTTTTCTCTGCTCCCGTCTGAAGTCTGCTCACTCCTGTTTCTGCTGGTGCGGCTGGCGGTGGCTTGCTCCTTTCGGCTGATGCTGTCTGCTGGTTTCGCTGGAAAATCAGTGAGCTCCCTCCTGTAGACTCGTCAGATGTCAATAAACTCTAGGCTAACAAAACTGAATGACGAAGAGGCGATTTCCTCAGCTTTGGACATGTTTATTTACGAGAGACAAGAAAAAGGATCCACACAGCTCGAATGTTACTGAAGCTCTCCCCCCAAGAGAAGCGTGAGCGTGCCCGCTGCTCGCTCTCGCCTTAAAGGGCCAGTACACAAAATATACCACATACCCCCCTTCGATTCTTTTAGAATCGACAAATAATCAAACGTACATACATCTCTCATAAAAGACACATTGTCCAGCTGAAAATTTTCATGTGCATAATAAGGTNGTTTATAGGATCTTCAATTTCACCTGGTTGTTGGCTGGAATCCTGTTTGGGTTTCTTGTCTGCTTTCAGAAAAGCCCTGTCAGGATAACCGCACTGCTCCAGGGCCTGTCTTGTGTGTGTCTTCTCTTTTTCCTTGGCTCCTGTGTTTGTGGGGACACTGTCTGCTCTGTGGTACAGAGTTCTGATGACTCCTAACTTGTGTTCCAGTAGGTGGTGGGAATCAAAACGCAAATACTGGTCGTTGGCGGTGTGGTGGGGTGGTCATGGGTGTGGCTTCTCTGCGGCAGGGGGCTGGCCGGGCATCCTGGTGTGGCCCGGGCCGGGCCTTGGCTATCTGCTCCTCTCCACCTCAGAATGATTGGGTCTACTTCCTGGGTTCGGGTGTGTGCTGCCTCCAATAGGGGGTGGGTGCATGTCCTGGACCTGGGGTGTATAGAGTGTGTATCGGGGGTATGAGTGGAATTTGGCGTCCTTGTATGTCTTTGATTGAGTGGGGGTGAGTATGAGGGTGGGATGGTGCGATTGTGTATGTTTGGGTATTTGTCAGGCTGCGGTCTGGGCTGCCCTTACTGCTGGTTTATCTGGGGGCCCGCTGCTACTCGGACCCCCGGTGGGGTGTGCGGCTGGCCGCCGGTGTACTGGGGGTTCCCGGGGTCTGGGGCTGGGCGCTGGGGTGTGTGCCGGCCTGGCCTGGTGACTGCCTGTGGGGGTTCGGGGCCTCTGGACCTGTCGGGCTTTGGCCTGGAGGGGGTGCGCCCTGGGGGCCCGGACCTCTGTGCCCTTTCCTGGATATGCTCTGTTGTGGCGGGTGCCGGTGGGGCCCATGAGTTTGTCGTTGCTGGCCCCAGGGGCTGTGCGTGTGGTCGCTGGGGTGACTCTTCCGGTTCTCCCCTGTGGTCTGATCTGGCAGGGTGGGTGGGCAGATCTTCCCATGCAGGTGCTCCTTGGGGCTCTGCGCTCGGGATCCCTCTCGGGCCCTTGGGCTCTGGTCTTCCCTATGTCTGCCTCGTATCTTGGGGGTTGGGTCTCCAATCCTCCACAGTCACTATTAAATATTCCATTTGAGAAATCTTGTATATACACACATGTTCACAACTGCTCACAGACAGGTGTTCTGATCCGGGGGGTTCTGACTGGTCACTGAGTGTATATATATGTCTGCGTGTATAAACAGTACTGACAATATTTATGAATGTAGGCATGTATGTATAACTTTATATATGTATGGGTATGCGTACATGCCCTCCATGTATTTATCCATTTATTTTTCAGGTGAGCGGACAGATGTTGGGTGTGTGGTCCTGTGTTTTGTTGGTGTATATTTAATATACTTCTAATCGCTATTTCAATCTTTCTATCTTTCTAATTACTTCTCTCTGTTTTTCTCACTGTCTCTATTTTCTCTTCACTTAAAAAA
>NW_013953355.1:99642-100651 GCF_001266775.1 Austrofundulus limnaeus
TCCAGGAACGCCAACCTGCCATCTTTTACATCCTCTCGTGTCAACTTTATATATTTATCCACAGAGTTGATCAGTGAAATGTTGGCTTACTGGGATTTAATTTTAACCTAGGTGTCATCAACATACCTGAACCAATGGCTTGGTGGTGTCCCTGTAAAAGACATCAGAGCTCTCTTTTCCACCTCCTCCATGTACAGGTTTGCAACAAAAGGAGAAACTGGGGAGCCCATAGCACACAAATGTTTCTGCCTATAGTATTGCCTCCCATATGTGAAATAGGTTGATTCCAGGCGCAGTTTCAGAAGTTGACACAGTTGTTCTGTGGAAAGTGTGGTTCTGCTGCTAAGAGTGGTGTCTGATTTTAATCTCACACAGACCACATCCACCGCCTTATCAACAGGGACGCATGTAAAGAGTGATGTGACATCAAAGGAGACCATAGTTTCATCCGCCTCCATGATGAATAAGGCTGAGTTCACCTGAAACTCTCAGACTGAACAAGTCTCTTGGAGGAGAGACGAAACGTTTCACTAAAGAAGAGCCCATCCAGAGGAACTACTTATTGTTTCTTTTTGATCACTGTTGCTAATTTTCTTATTACATCCTACATTTATTTTCAATCATAAAGGGATTAAAAAAGGTCATTTTAATTTGATGAAGCTTAACTTCAGCTTTGGGGCCTCCTGCTGGTTTCTGGGGACATTTTATTTTTTTTAAAGTTGATAAGTGCATGCAGAACAAAACAAATAATGTCTTCACTTAGCTCTCTAATCTAAAACACCACATATTAAAGARCTCAGTGAAGCCTGTCTTCTTGCTCAGAGGATATTGTTAAACTCCAACGGGAAGTAAAACACCTTCAAACCAAGGTTACAATTGTTTTGGATTTTTTCATTATAGTTTAGTTTTATTTTGTTTTGACTTTTTTCTTTTAATCCAGTTAGTTTTAATTAGTTTTTACAGTAGATTTGGTAGTTTTTATTAGTTATTATTGCATTTTTAATGCTTA
>NW_013953355.1:101389-103329 GCF_001266775.1 Austrofundulus limnaeus
AAAATGTTTTTTCAATTTCAGTTTTCATTATTTAGTTAGTTTTAATTAACTAAACCCTGCTTCAAACCTGGTCGGAGTCACTGCAGAACAAATGCCAGGACCTCAAGGAGAGAAACATCAGGATTGTAGGAGTACTGGAGGACGGTGATAGCTCTGCAGCCACCACTTCAGCTCTTCTCCAGAAGATGTGTTCTGTTTCCAGGATTGTGTCAACACTGCCAGGCCAGGTTGAAGGAGCAAATTCATGTAGACAGGATGATCCTCTGTTTACTYGGATTACACCAATCAGGTGGTCAAAGCCCAACCTGGACACACGATGAGACAACAGCTTTGTGGGTTGAAAGACGTAAGGTTCAGCATCCCCTATCCTGCTCACCTGAGGATAACCCACGGCCACTGATCTGCATTATATTGTCTGTATTAGTAATACAGATCAACGCCCACGACAACCAGATTTTTAAAATAACTGACACGGTCAGGTGTTATAAGGTCACAGTACACCTTCAATGTTCCAATCATRTTTTACTGAAAAACACTGAACAGGACAGTGGCTGATTTTCAGACCTTTGTGGAGGTAGATGAGAAGCAAAGCTTTTCCAATGATCTTGTCTGAGTATGGGCTGATCTAACAAAATTAAGGAAATCGGTGACGATAAATCAGATGGCCGATTTATCTGTACCCCTAATTTAGGGATGTAACAATTAATTAATCTACATTCTGTTGAAAAAGAGAAAAACAAAAATAATCATGATTGTAAACCATGATTATGCCCAACCCTAGTTAGTCACAGCGCCGCGACGAAGGACGTCCAAAACCGAAGACTCCTCCGATGCGGCCGACAAATACGTCCTTCCTTTTCCCCGATTTGAAGGACAGTTCCGATGGATCCTTCCCGGCCCAGCATATCCCATAATGCATTGCGGTCCGACCGGAGATTCTTTTTTTCTTGTAATGGCSGACGAAGCGAGAGTCGAAGCGATGGAGGAGTACAGTTTTAAATGTAAGTATATTAAAATCTGCCGGTAAAAAAATAGAAAATAAAAAGCGGTTGTATTGTTAGGCTTTAGTCCTTTGCATATACAGTATAAGATTTAAAATAATATTTATCTCAGAAATATCGTGAATAAGCTCATGTGGCGGGTCCTTTACTTTTTCGTGTATTCCCGCTAACTAAGCTAGTTTTTAATTTGAGACTTTTTTATTTGCTATTTTTTAGGGTCCAAGGAGCAGACTGAAGCTTTTATAAAGCTGAGGGAAAAATGAACACCTCTTCAGGGGGTTTAAGAATTCGGCCGCTGTGGGATGGAGGTACAAGAATAAACTTATCATAATAGTTATTAAAATACTTATAACCTGTGATCTTAAATGGAGTATACTTTCAATGGGGTTCCACTGGCTTTCCTTTTGTGTTCTGCTATGAAAACTGTTTTTACAAGAAGGGATTGACAGCTTACATGTTTCCTCTTCACTTATTTTTGTGTATGTTGACATACTTGTTTTATGCTACTTTCACTTGAGGATCACTTGGAGGTACTTTATACAGGACCGCATATATATACACACCTACTATGTCTCTCTATCCTTGTGGGGACTTTCCATTGACTTCTATTCACTTTTAGGAAATTTAATATCCTAAACCTGACCATTTACCCTAAAATTAACCTCACAGGTACCTGACCCTAAAACTAACCTAAACTCAATGCACACCTTGGTCCTACCCCCACCCCCCACCCAAAATCAGCCTCCGAAGTCAAGGGGACCGGGCTTTGTTCCCCATGATTACCTAATTTCCCTCTGGGATCAATAAAGTATTTTTGAATTGAATTGAATGAGGCTGCATTTTTCTGAAAAATTGTCCCCACCAAGTAGGAAAAACATGGGCGCACACACGCACGCACGCACACACACACACACACACACACACACACACACACACACA
>NW_013953355.1:103595-108390 GCF_001266775.1 Austrofundulus limnaeus
ATATATAAATAAACAGTATTTACCTAGCTGATTATTTTAATTTAAACATTATTTAATCAGGCAAATCCAAGTGAGATCACTGATCTCTTTTACAAAGGCGGCCTGGGCCTGAAGACAACTTCTTATGTTTTTGTGCTTTGGGGCAAACCCGGAGGAAACCCACACAAACACCAACTTGATTAACTCGATCWTTTCACAGAACATGAGCTAAAGTTTGATGTACTGAAACCCAAGCATGTGCAACAATCACCAGCGATCACAGGTGAGATTCTGCAGAATGTTTGTTGAGGTTTTGATCATAACTGGCTCCACTTCTGTTATTTCTGCACCAAAGATGAGCTTAGTTTAAAGTCCAGCCTGGAAGCTAGCAGACAAAAACAAACACACACAGGTAATAGTTGTGAGGCATTAAATCATTACAAAGTGGAACATTTGTCTTCATATAGCCAGGAAACCTCTGACCACAATGGTCCCCAAGTAGATTTTTATTTCCCATGGCCAAACAACAGAAGTACTGTGGCCTGTTTTCCATGTTTGTGGGTAGATGGGGAGGTTCTCATCTGTATAAAGTAATACCATGACCAGATCATGGAGACGAGACCAAACAATATCCAGATCCAAAACAATGATGTGAAATATCCTCTCTGTGCAGTATTTATTTATAATCACGTAATTTATACTGCCTTGACTTCATACTTTTATTCAGCTAAAAAAATACTTCTTCAGTCTGTTGGTTTAAAAAGCTCTGACAAAACCAGGAATCCAGGGGCAATTATGAATCCTGATCTAAATCTTGATAATCACAGCAAATTTATTATAAAGACCGAATATTATCACCTACAAATTATTGCCAGAATTAGACGACAGACTTGGTTATTGCAGTGCTGTTTTCACTAGCCTGACCCTTGCCTTCCTATGCAGCTCTGCTCAATTCTAGTTTCCCTTCACTGCTCCGTCTGGGACTTCTCCCATTGAGATGGATTTCGCTGGCAGATTTTAGCCGGACCAATCAGAGAACAGAACATCAATTATCTGTGCAGTGTCTGCTTGTAGTTTATTTTATCTAGGCCAATCAGAGAACAGAAGGCGGAGTTTTGAATGACGTCAATGTTCTGCTCAGTGTCTGCTAGTTATTTTAGCATACGGCAGTGGAGGAAGTGAATGAAGCCAGTCAGTGTTGATAAGGCTTCCAAATTAAAATAAATTTGTCTGACAAAGCAGCAGCTCTCATTTACAGTCATCTCATTTGGCTCGGTACTTCTCTCTCAGTAGGGTTGTTTACAGCACACACAATTTCCGGTTAGCTTCTTAGCTTAGCCTCCTTCACACCGATATACGTCGCAGCCAACTGATCCGATCATTTTAAACTTCAGTAGAGGCCACGCCTCCTGCAAGAAATTGATTCTCTATGCATCAAGTCCAGACCCTTGTACGAAGCAAAGTGAAGGACAGGGTCTRGTTTAAATGGAAAGTTTTCACAGAACTATGTATCTAAAAAATCTAAYAGACAGCTTCGTCTTCTTTAAAATGCTGCTACAGTCCTTAGAAAACAAACAAAAAACATCAGCCTATCAGTCCAGTTCTGAGGTCCTTACATTAGCTATCGCTCAAAGAATAGTTTAAATTTCACTGTTTACAGAGCACCAATAGTCTGAGCCTTAACTTCATCTCTGATCTGCATCATTATATAAACCATTAAGATCTTTAAGATCATCTGAATCAAACCTGCTGACCATTCCATGACTCAGAACAAGGATCCTGCAGGTTCATACCCACCCTGAGCTTTTTAAAAACAAGTTAAAAAAACTTTTCATTTACTCAGTTTAACCTGTCTCAGTCTGATTATTTTAATGTAATGTATTAACTATGAGCGGTTTGCTCCTGGCCCGAATGTGCTCTGTAAATAAAGCTGCCTTGCTTTGCTGCCATTCAACTTGTTTACATTTCATGCCCGTACGGGTGTTTGCCTGTAAGGTACGGCCACAGGCAAATCCTGCTTCTACAACCAGGTTGTAGAAGCAGGATTTCACCAGAAAAGCATCAGCTGTGACACGACAAACCAGAACACACCTCCTCTAATAAAATGACGGAGGCGAAGAGGTTTCCCTCAGCTGCTGTCGAGGCTTGTTGATGCGTTTGTTGAGAGTAGAAAGTGGTGATAACAGTCTGACTCAGCCACTGAGAGCTAAATTTATAACAGCCCACGTCAGCATGGTGTGTAATGAGGGGGCTTCTGATGTCAGTGCTTTGATTTTAATGTTATGTAAGAAATTTAAGAAGTTTCATTTACTTCTACCTGATTCAGTCAGTGATGAAAGTCTTGGTATTGCTTGAATGAATGCAGATCACTCACTAACTTTAATACCACAGATTTAAATGTTTTCTCTTTTCAGTTTAAAAAATAACTGAGCTGAAGCTGAGAGTGTTGGGTTAAACAGTCAGCTGCACGACCTTATAGAAGTTTGGTGTTGGCAACATTATAATCAGTGATGACTTTCTGTAAGTTTTATTAAAATCTGTCCAKTGGTTTGAGAGATATTTTGCTAACATAAAATATGGCTCCTGCTGCTCATGATGCTTCCAGGTTGTAAATAAAGCTGCAGTGTAATGAAAATGTCTTATTTGAATCATTTATTCATTCAGATGGTTAAAAAAAACAACTTTTCTTTGAACAGTTTTGTCCCTGATATGGATGTGTGTTTCGTTTGTTCCRAGTAGTCGTGACTTTTTCCTTTCAGATGCTTAAAATAAACTTTAACGGTTGCATCATCTCTCTCAAAAATTTGCTCATAGGACAATAAATGGGCACAAACCAGTTATTTGGTTTAGGGCAGGGGTCTCCATGAGCTCATTTAAAGTAGCTCTTTAGTGCTTATGAAAAATTAGGAGTAGTAAAATTCAATTTGTCACTGAGCAAACAAACTTTCATTTATATCCAATCATCCATAGATGCCCCCCCCCTCCCCCCGGTTGTCAATCAAACAATCTAGGGCTCAGTATGGTCCACCGGCAGCTGACCAGACCTTGCGCGGTCAAATGGTTGCTCGCGTTCGTTTTCACACACACTTTTCTTTACTCCTTGAGACACACCGTGCCGACCTCCTGGGAGACCCCTCCCACTGCAGCATACAGCACTGCATGGGGTTTCTTCCTTCTGGAGTCTATGATGAGAGAAAAAAAAGTTTGAGACGCATCAACCGGCATTTGTGCACAATCTGTCCTGGTTAAACCCTAAGTTTGTGGTGTGGAATACACTGTGATATGAATGGATGAACACAAAAAGCACATTTATGCAAATTCAGTGTTGAAGACAATGTTTTTTTTTGTGTATGTTCAAGCAAAACAAGCTTATGCCAATGGTTTGAGTTTAAGTTTAAAACTGAATGTTGCAAAAAGTAGCTCTTGGACAGTTTCATTTCATGAACGTAGCTCTTAAGGAAAACCAGGTTGGAGACCCCTGGTTTAGGAAGACATGCACGTGAAGACTGAGAGGATTTAAGAAATAAACCAAGTCTATACTTTGCACCATTCTAATGTTTTATTCCATGCACACTAGGGTGGTACTCTACAGTATGCCAAAAATAAAAATGTGACTTTTTTAAGGTGCTTCCTGACAAAATTGTTCCTTTTGCAAAGAAAATCCTTCTTACCAAATTTTGTGTCGACACAACTTTTCTAACCGCTGCCGTATGTGGGGTGAAAATTAGAATGAGGTCATTTGTGCATGCCAACATGCTTGTTTAGATATGAAATACAAAGTGAAACAAAGCGGCAGCATAGTGGCTCAGTTGGTAGAGCAGATGCCTCTTAGCAAGAAGGTCGCTGGATCGATTCTCGGCCCAGGGASCCTTCTGGGTAGAGTTTGCATGTTCTCTCCTTGCGTGTGTGGGTTTTCTCCAGGTACTTTGGCTTCCTTCCAAAAACAAAATTGGTAACTCTAAATTGTCCCCATCTATGTGTCTCTATGGACTTATGACCAGTGATTGCTGTGGGCACCATGAACCTGAATGAAATAAACTAATGGATGGATGGGCTTACAAGACAAAAATAAAATAAATAGAACAAGAAAAACAGAACAAAGTGTGTCCAAGCTTTAGACTGGTGTATTGCCTCACAAAGGCATTAAAATACTATGTTTATTGAAACATGGTTTACTTCTCTATAATCCAACACAAGCTGTGCTCAGACCTCTGTGTTACGRCCTCAGGCCCTCTTCTCTTGGATCCAGTTTGTGTGTGCGCACCTGGTTTTTCTTACCTTTGAAGGACCTTTTCTGGTATGAGCACCCAACTTGTCAGGACCTTTGGGGACCAAAACTTGGTCCTGCATGGTGGAATGCCATATTTGGATCAGGGCTAGGTCTAAGGTGTGAAGTGGGGGGTTGTGGGGGGAGTAAGGGTTAGGTTTGTGTGTCTTTCAGGTTCACCAGGTGATTGGGAACTGCAGACAGCCTGTCAGAGCGTTTAAAGAACGAGAGGAGCTTCCCCCATTTCCTTTTTCCAGGTAATCCGTTGGTTTAGTCTAAAATAAAGCATTCTTCATTTATTTTTGCATTTCTGGTCAGTGAGCCAGGCTGTAACAAATTGGGGGCTCATCCAATTGGGAGTTTCTTCAGAACAAACATTTGTACTGGAAAGTGTTGGATTATGGAAAGGTAAAGGTAAACCATGTTTTATTACATGTTATAATATTTGAATGCCCTTTGTGATGTGATGCAGTGGTTCCCAACCCGGGAAGGTGGTGTTGGTGGTGTGTGTGTGTGTGTGTGTGTGTGTGTGTGTGTGTGTGTGTGTGT
>NW_013953355.1:109390-112115 GCF_001266775.1 Austrofundulus limnaeus
TTATTAAGTCTGTCTGTCTTCCCTGCAGTCAGTCTTTAATTTATTGTTTGAATATAAAAATCACCAACACAAGTCCATTTGAACAATTAAAATTCAGTTTGTCTTGTTTTGTTCTTATTGTTGTTCGTTTTATTCTAAAAGATCAAAGTTTGTAATTGTTCACTTTATTCTTATATTGTTTTGATAAAGAGGTAAAAGGTCAAAAACACCTGCAGGACAGGTGGGGGGGATTGGGGGGTTCAGCTTAGCTTGGAAGTAAGGAAATTTGAGGGGAATCTGTTGGGAATCTCTGATCTGTGTGCCATTAAAGGTTATGACGATCTAAGTTATTTTGATTTTGTGTATGAAGATCCAGTCTTGTGTTTTACACTTTGTGCAGTCATATACTTTAAACAGAGAAAGAGAGAAGGTCTCTATCAATGAGTTCCACTCTGTAACAACAACAAAGTTTGTTTTTTTAGGGGTAAGACCAGGACGTTAGGTTACACGTGACTTTACAAGTGATTCATCCTCTTAGATCAGCCTGGGACAGATGCTGTTTCTACTGAGAGGRCCGTTATTGTTACGATAAGACCCAAGGCCTCGGACTCACAGGCCTGGCAGGCTGGCTGTGGGCCTTATTGGAGTCCGGTTTTCGAAGAAAACATTTTAGAAGAGAATCAACTGGTTTTCTGCGAATTTATTCTGATTTCCATCTCTGGGCACTTTTTTCTAACATTGCTTTGGCAAGTCTTCACATTCACATCACCCTGAACCAAATAACTATTTATTTATTTATTTATTTATTTACAAACAAACAAAAAATCACATAAAACGCAGAAGATTTGTGAGGGTTTATTTTGAGGAAGTTTGGTGATTCTTTTAAAAAATCAGCTCATTCAGAAGTGTGTTGTGGTTTTCGTAACTTTTACACTTTTTAATGCACTTAAGTTTATTTAAAATAAAAAGTCATCATTGAAATACATCATGATCTTTCTCTTTCTTTGAAAACATTCTTGTCTTTGAAATCCCCCTCAGACTCTGTTTTGATCTCTGTTCTTTTATCTGTATTCTTTGTCTTTGTTCATTTCACTGCAGATTATTTCTTTATTCTGTTTTCTTTAACTTAAGCCCTTTGAATTGTCTTGTTGCTAAAACGACTTTTGGAAATAAATTTAACCTTTTGTCTCTCTGCGGATCCTTTTTATGTCCTTTTTGTCTTTTTATGACTCAATGTGCTTTTTATCTTTCTACTACTTGTTTTCTTYGGATATTTTGATGCTGTATTTGATTCAGTTTTGTTTTGTTTTTATATAAGTTCTTGGCAAAGTTATTTAACTGTCTGTATTGTTTTAGTTTTTTTTACACTTTCTCATTACAGTGAGTTGCACCATGTGGCTGAGTTTACAGAGGGCCATAAAAAAAACAATTTGTGTCTAAAAAAACCCCTGAACGTAAGACAGAGGAGGCAGAGGATTTGTTTCAGCGTGTTTGCTCACACCCACAGCCGTAGGGTTTCCTCATCGCGTGGGTGCTCTTCTGGGCTTCCCACTTTTCAGGAAAAGACCGGCTGTCAGAGTCGTGGTGTCCCGGTGTCACCTACCAGGAGGTTTCGTATCAATGTGCATAATCTAACTTTACTGTAAGGAATGATTAGATCAGTAAATACAGGTATGTTTAAAAAAGTAATTGAAATATGTTGGCATATATGGAAGCTAGGAAGGCTCAATACAAAAATAAAGTTGATGAAAAATAAACTTTTGTATCCAAATCATTGTTTAAAGCTTTCAGACACTAATTTATGATTTATTTACTAATAGTGAAATTAAGTCATCTTTTAGATTTACTGTAAAAAAAAATGCTTCTTTTGAGCAAAACCTAGAGGAACGTCTCTGGAAAACTGGACTTCAACATTACATTTTCAACAATTTTCACTCCATTTAAACAGGGAAATAAAACACAAACAAAAAAATCAGCACGTGAAACTGTAACCACAAATGATCCTCCGCAGTGCGCCTCCACAAATTCCTCTGCATGCAAATGTGCAGTTGCATCACGGCTGACGGAGTATATCTGGCGCTCCTGCAGACACACACTGAAGATCACTGAAGCAGCTGCGGATTCACGCTGAACTCAGAAACCTGCTGCCGCTCTGACTTGCATCAGGATGAACGTCTTTGTTTTTCTGGTGAGTTTTGACCCTGATCTGCGGAGGGAAAATGCATTTTAGATGTTAGTTATTTTTATTGTTTCAATAAGACTGAATGAGGAGCAGACTGTAAAGCGTGAACGTGTCTTTTCAGATCTCTTTTGGACTGATGGGGACAGTAAGCATCTGTGGCTGCCCCCCACACTGCACACCTGACAACCATCAACAGCAGCAGTACATCAGACACGTGTCGGCCCTGAGGACCTCTTCAGCTGCACCCTGGGAGCTGAAGAAAGGGTATAAATATCCATATTTAAGTAATGTCCTTTAACAACATAGTTCATGTTTCTGTAAACCTGAGGGAAGTTACAGTATTTTCCAAAAGTGAATACATGTCTTACAATTTTGTAAATATTTTATTGAAACTTGTCATGGGATGAAAATGAGGATATGACACTGATATAATGTAAAGTAGTCAGTGTAATAGTCTATCAAAATAACTGAACACAATCATCAGTGTCTAAAGCTCTGGCAGGAAAAAAGAGGAATGTACTCACTTTTGTGAAATTGATTTGATTAAAGGCTTTACGATTACAT
>NW_013953355.1:113115-114057 GCF_001266775.1 Austrofundulus limnaeus
CCTCTCGACGTGGAGGAGCAGCGGCTCTACTCTGAGCCCCTCCTGGATGACCGAGCTTCTCACCCTATCTCTAAGGCAGAGGACAGACAACCTGAGAAGAAAACTAATTTTGGCTGCTTGTATCCGTGATCTYGTCACGGATACAAGCGGAGCAGAGCGTGGTGACCATAATCATGTCTGAAAACGTTGGAGTAAAATTGTATTTAAGAAAAAATACTGACAAAGCAAGTATATGTTTGAGTTCTCCAGTGCTACATTCTAAAACTTTCTAAAAGTTTATTTTGTGTCAAAGAAAAAGAAAAAAATGAAAATGTTCTTACAGCTTTTTCCTGCTCTCCATTCAGACAACTTTCACCCACAATCATCGGATTGGGTGGGTGAAGAAGGATGCTTTAGGCAGTTTTATATGTACAGACACCCCTTTTTCAGATAAATTGAGGGTCTGGGTGGGGGCACTGATTGGTGGGCCTGATGGATAGAACTTCATCAGAGCTAAACAACAAAAAAATCTGAAGCCCCTGTGATTTTTATCCTCTTTAAACTTCTCTGTTTGTTTTTATCCATTGTGATTGCTTTTCCTGTGAGATCACAAGATAAAACAGCCACTCTAAATGAAATATGTCATTGTTATTAAAGTATATTTACCTGTTTCAACCTCCATGTGTCTTTGTGGTCCTTCCAGTTTCTGTTCGTCATTCTGTTGCCCAACGTCTTGTTTCACTTGACACCACCTCTGTTAGTAAAAGTAGTTCTCTAAAATTATTGCTTAAGGTAAAATACTGCAGCATGTGCTTTCAAATACCTAAGTATTAAAAGAGTAATTAGGAAACATTTCTGCCATATTGGATGGATCAGTAAATAAAATAAATGATAAATAAAATCCATCCATCCATTTTCTTCCGCCTATCCGGGGTCAGGTCGCGGGGGCAGCAGCTTCAGAAG
>NW_013953355.1:114252-114886 GCF_001266775.1 Austrofundulus limnaeus
TATATATATCAAGTGGAGCATCTTGGTGAAAGCCATAATGCTCTGCTTGTGAAAGTAAAACAGTTGGGCCTAATCTTGGCACTCAGACATTAATTCTGAGTTTCATACTGCTGAACAGGACAAAAAAAAACAGAAAAATATATACTGTAATGTTTGCATTATGTTCAACATTCTGTCAGTAAAACATGTTCATGTTTGTTTTTCTCTGGGTCTGTTAGCCAGAGGTTTACATGGTCAAAGGTCTTATAAAAGAAGTTGTGATGCTAAAAAATCTGATTTTGAAAATGTAGTATTTTTAGCATTTGTGTGATGAAGTTGACAGTAGTGACTATCTGAGCCAGGATCAGTGACGTTAGTGCTCGATGGGTTTGAGATAAATGGTTGTTTGAAAGGATCTGGATCCTGAGGAGCCTTTACTTTTTCAAAGAGCTCTTCAAAAGAGCTGTTTTATTTTGAACGAGTTAAGTCATTCAGTACATCAGACATCATTCAGACATCATCACGCCACACTAGTGAAGCCATGTGTTTTGTCAAGGGGAAACCCTTCACCCTTTATCCCCCTGTTATTATTCAGACTTCCATTTTTGAACATTTTTTCTACAACACCATGAGCTAACTAACACCAGCGAACACC
>NW_013953355.1:115886-116208 GCF_001266775.1 Austrofundulus limnaeus
GATCTGGATCCTGAGGAGCCTTTACTTTTTCAAAGAGCTCTTCAAAAGAGCTGTTTTATTTTGAACGAGTTAAGTCATTCAGTACATCAGACATCATCACGCCACACTAGTGAAGCCATGTGTTTTGTCAAGGGGAAACCCTTCACCCTTTATCCCCCTGTTATTATTCAGACTTCCATTTTTGAACATTTTTTCTACAACACCATGAGCTAACTAACACCAGTGAACACCTGTGGATCACCAAGGGGAGATGTGCTGCTGCAGAGCTGCATCGTGTTGGCCAGAAACCCACACGGCGCAGCATATACAGTATATGCTGTAC
>NW_013953356.1:0-1112 GCF_001266775.1 Austrofundulus limnaeus
GCCGAAAAACCACCTCATCCTAGCGCAAAAACATTTTGTCGAAAAACATTCTTTTTTTCGTAATTGACATGTTTCCTTTGAGCAAATTTATTTTCGAAATTCTAATTCGCGCATTTTCATGGTGAATGGAAACACAGCTACTGAGAACAACTTACTTTAACAAACTACATTTGTTTAAATCTTATCGTCTTAACATTTGGTTTTCAGCCAAGCTTATGGTTAACTTATTCTATAACAGCACATTCATGTCATATCAGAAAAAGTAGGTCTGGTTTTAAACTGCATCTAATACCTGGTTGATCAGGATTTTAAAGACAAGCCTCGTTGTCTTTTATTTTCAAACAAAATATTTGGAAATGAACAAAGAAGCTGTGTCCCAACAGTTCTATATGACATGAATTCAGAGCCACTTTGTGGTCTGGCTGCCCTGTCTGGACTGTGCTGACCCGGATTCTGACCAGGCCCTCCTCAGATCCACTTGCACCCAGAGGCGGGGGGGAGTGTTGCGCCCCTGTCCAACACATGGACAGAACTCTCCAGCACACTGGACTCCTGGACACTCTGTGCAGCGCCTGTTCCTGCCAGCGTGCCAGGACACTGCCAGACTAGAGCGTGTGCAGAAAAACACAAGTTCAACAAGCTGGGAGGGAGGAAAACAGGTCGAGAAGACTCAGAAATTAATGTTATTGTGTGGGTAAACTGAAATAAATATGTGTGATTATCATTTGACCTACATCAGGTAACAATAGTACATGCTCGTTTTCAAATATCTGGTAAAACTCCTGAGAAATGATCAAATAAAACCTCTCCACAGTCAAAACTGATTACAGCAGTTTAAACTGTTGTACTGATGGAGTCAGGAGAACAGGAAACTGTTGCAGCTGGACATGAGGGACATACAGGAAGAAGYGTCACAGTTTCAAAATATCAAAACAAAACAAATCACGTGATTTGTTCTTTTATCCAAAAAATTTTAATTTATGTTATAGTATTATAATTGTGACCCATCACATCGAAACAAAGATTAAGTCCAAAAGTTGTACATGGAGAAAAAGGCAAATATAGTGTTTTGATTAAAATGTTAAAAAAAATTGCATTTTGTCAAAATATAA
>NW_013953356.1:6966-9351 GCF_001266775.1 Austrofundulus limnaeus
GGTCACTGGTGCCCATATCCAGCAGTCACAGTGCGAGGGGCAGGGTACACCCTGGACAGGTCGCAAGTCCATCACAGGACACCAACCTGTTGTTGTGTCCTCTGATGGAGAAAGGGGTCTTAACCTCTGTGGTTGTAGGGATGGGATTTTTTTATATAGCAACTTGCATCATTGTAAAGATGTAAGTACAGTACATTGTTGTGTACCTGCCTTAGTAGGCTGCATACAGGCATAGCCTTGATCCAGGAACCTTGGATAGTTAAGTCTATGGTACGAGGCCTGGGATTCCCTGGGGATAGACTTCTATATGATGTGAGCAGCTGCAGACCCAGAGCAGCAGTAGTCCTGACAAGAGGTGTAAGAGACACTGCACTGCCTCACCTAACAAGTGATGCTGTAGCAGTGCAGTTGGACATTCAGGCAAATGGTGAATCCAGACCGATCATTGCAGCCTCTGTTTATTTGCTGTTTGATTCACAGCAGCCACCTCCATCCCAGGAGTTTGTGGCAATAGTCGATTATGCCAAAGAAAAGGGCCTCCCGGTACTCATTGGCTGTGATGCCAACTCCCATCATGTCATCTCCCATTATGTGTGCTGGGGGAGCTCTGATATTAACCCTAGAGGCTGATCTCTGTTAGAACCTGCTAGTCCGTAATTAGGGCAATGTACCTACTGTACCTACAGCAGCTCCTTACCACAACTCAACAAACCTGCCAGCCACCTGCTCAGCCTGACTCCTGCCTGCTTTGCCTGTTAGCCATCATCCCTCCTTGCTAGACATCAGGTCTTCCCACATTTTCCAACAAAAGGATATTTTTGTGACTGCTTCAACAACAAGATAACTTTAAAGGATATGTTAAAATCCTTGTGGATTCCACAAACTCCCAGCTTGACACATTAACCAAGGAGGTACAAGAAATCAAAACTAGTCTCTAATTTACACAAAAAGAAGTGGGTGACYTGAAAGCAGACAACAAAAAACATTTTGAACGCAGTGATGGCAAGCAGTCGGACATATTAAAAAGAGCAGGCCTGCAGTGGGGCGAGGAGGTTTGCGTTGGGGCGTGAGAGCCTGCAGTGGAGAGAAGCCTCGGTGGGGACCTGTTAGTGGACTCGGTTGTTGTTGAGCATTGTCGGGTGAGTCATGCCTAATAGACACGGACGAGGAAGAGGGGTGAACTTGGTGGCGGATAACAGACAATATGGAAGAAATTTTTAAAAAATCACTGAACTTCATGAGTGCTGAACTGTCCAATTTAGCATCAACCGGGGGGCGGCTGTGGAGGAGTGGTTAGGGGAGTCATCCTGGAACCGGAAGGTTGCTGGTTCGATCCCCCGTCCAGCCGTCTCAATCGTTGTGTCCTTGGGCAAGACACTTCACCCACCTTGCCTACTGATGGTGGTCAGAGGGTCCGGAGGCACTGGTGCATGGCAGCCCCGCCTCTGTCAGTGTGCCCCAGGGCAGCTGTGGCCACAGTGTAGTTTGCCATCATCAGTGTGTGAATGTGAGTGTGAATGTGTGAATGTCTGTTAGTGTAAAGAGCTTTGGTGTCCAGAGGGACTTGAAAAGCGCTCTATAAGTTCAGTACCATTTACCATCACAGAAAGAACTTTTGATCGGACTGGTTGAGGAAGTGAAGTTGCTGAAAGTAGTAATAAGTGAAAGAGACAAAAAAAATAGCTGAACTGGAACAAAAACTGGATGATTTAGAACAACATACAAGAAGAGATGATTTGTTAATTACTGGACTGGAAGTTAAACATTGAACTTATTCTTGAGTTACAGCAAATGCAGACACTACAGAAGATGCACCACAAGAAGAATTGCTGACTCTTGAGCACCGGGTAGTGACCTTTCTACAGAACAAAGACATCAACATTCAACATGAGGACATTTCAATCTGTCATACCTTGCATGGTAGATCAGAAGAACTTAAACCAGCTATTGTTATCTGGTTCACTATCAGGAAATCAAGAAATAACCTGATAATACAAACAAAAATAACTAAAGGGAACAAATGTGTACAATGAACATCTAACAAAAAAAATGGAAACACTGCACGTGAGTTGAGGTGAGTTTCCCAGTAATATGAAAATTGCTAAAGTTATTCGACTGTACAAGTCTGGAGACAAACACCACTTYRCAAATTACTGTCCTGAGCTGAACCRGAGACTTTMYTAAKCCTYTTAGCWRCATTTTCTTTGTTAAAAAYGACYAGCAACAAATCAAGTTTTTATTTCTGGTGGGTTTTATTGTATCTGCTTGTGTTTGGAGACAGACTTCTGTCACTCTTTCTGACGTCTATCACAGTTTCTGTCCAGCGGGGGCTGCTGAGCCCCTCCACCATCACGAAGCACATCACAGGTGGACACACTTCACTCT
>NW_013953356.1:9586-12613 GCF_001266775.1 Austrofundulus limnaeus
GTAAAAAACTATAGAATAATCTGGAAAATGATTATAAAAGCATTGGATCAATTAATTCCCTAAAAAAATCATCAAAACGAATTTGTTAAAGAAATATGAAATTGTTTATTTGTATTTGTATGAGTCACTGTTTGAGGAGTTGAATTTTTTAGTTTTGTTTTATTGTTTGGTTTATTGTTTGAAATTAATATTTTTTTGTAAATAGGAGCAGATATAAGATATTTTTCTTCTTCTGCTGCCTTTCATTTTATTTGTATTGTTTTGTTGTATGTAATGTTTTGTTTTTAAAAATGAAATGAATAAATACTATAAACTAAAAAATGATCTGTGACAGGGTCACAGATCATTTTCTTGAAAAGGAACAGAGTGTAGAATTTATAAACCGACACATTTTATTATGTAGGACAAAACTGAGCTTCCTCTTCTTGAAAGACCAGCATCCACCACTGATCCTACACAGTCTTTATAATTACAACTATGGTGGCATTATCGTGCAAAAAGACGTGTGAGAGCAAATTCATAACCTGTGCAACCAAAAACGATACCAGCAAGAGGGGAATGACCCTACCATCCRAATGTCGCAGCAGAAATCAAGACTCATCAGACCAGGCAAYGTTTTTCCAATCTTATATTGTCCAATTTTGGTAAACCTGTGTRAATTGTAGCCTCAGTTTCCTGTTCTTAGCTGAWAGGASTGGCACCAGGTGTGGTCTTCTGCTGCTGTTGCCCATCCGCCTCAAGGTTTGTCATGTTGTGYKTTCAGAGATGCTCTTCTGCMKACCTCGGTTGTAACCATTGGTTATTTGAGTTACTGTTGTTGTTCTATCAGCTCGAACCAGTCTGGCCATTCTCCTCTGACCTCTGGCATCAGCAAGGCATCTTCGCMCAMAGAACTGCCGCTCACTGGATATTTTCTCTGTTTTGGACCATTCTCTGTAAAGAGAYGGTTGWGGGTGAMAATCCCAGTASATCAGCAGTTTSKGAAATACTCAAACCAGTCAGTCTGGCACCAACAACCATGCCACGTTCAAAGTCCCTTAAAWCACCTTTCTTCTCCATTCTGATGCTGGTTTGAACTGCAGCAGATCATCTTGACCATGTCTACATGTCTAAATGCATTGGGTTGCTGCCATGTGATTGGCTGATTCCATATTTGTGTTAATGAGCAGTTCGACAGGTGTACGTAATAAAGTGGCCGGTGAGTGTATTTCTCAACATCAGTGGAGGTGCACCGTGCATTATACACATAAAAACACACTCCGCCTCCTTTGTCCTTACCTGAGTCAGCTGTTCGATCTGCTCCGTAAACCCTAGCTCAATGGCAGCGTAAGGGATGTTTGAATTCAGCCAGGTTTCGGTGAAAAGGGAAGCACAGCTGCTGATCCTGTCTGAGTGAMTCCTCAGTCTAAGCTTGTTGATGTTGCTGACCATGGACTGGGCATTCACCACAAACAGCCTGGACAAGGCTGGTCTGTTAGGTGAGCTCCTTAGACCAGCATGGATACCAGCTCACTTGCCCTGCTTTTGATTCTTATCACATCTCCGCCTGCGTCGTTTGCCACTCCGGCTCACAATCCAGGCAGGCACAGACGTGAGGAGCAGCTCCTCCGTTACGTCAGATGGTTGAAGAGTATAGTGACTGTCATGAATCACGCCTGGTCAGTTTTTATCTCCATGTCATGTCACCTTCTTTACCTCCTCATTGTTTCACCCCGCCCGTCACTGAAACTCATCAAGCATTATTCCACTCACCTGTGATCTGCAGTTTCTAAGCTCTCCTCCACCACTGCTCCAGTGCCTGATTATTGAACAGTTCTCCTAGTAAATGTCCAACAATCTCAAGTCATATCCGGTCTGCCTGGTCTCAACTCTCCTTCTGGTTTCTGCTTCTTCGTCTCCTGCCTCACCCTTCCTTGGTACTGTATCGGACTCTGACCTCCTGGTTCTGACCCTCGCCTCCTCCACCGGATCTTCGCCTTCTGCTCTCACCCTTGTCGGACTCGTCCAGCCATCTGCCTCCTGGTTACAGGCCTCTGCCTCCATACCATGACCTGGAGTTAAGTCTACTCCCCTTAACCAAAGTCTGCCCTTCATCTCCATGTGTATGACCCTCGCCTGTATAACAGAATTCCCTGCGCTAAACAAAAAACGCCACAGTCCACAACCCAGAAGCATTGGCAATCCCATCGGACTTCACCCTCATCTTTCTACGTCACTCAAGGACTCTTCCTGGAATCCCTGCACGCTTAAAAGGTTAGTGGCTTTACTAAATTTATCGTTTGGTTCCCAGTCTGCCTCAGCCACTAACCTTATTCTCTGTTGTGTTGAGCTCCTGATCCCCGTGATGTTTGGACCCAGAACCAGCTGCCTGTTTTTAATAAAAATCTTAACACTGCTCTGGTGTTTGGCAATTCAGTGAAACTCATTCCCCGAGTCTYAACAGTGTTCTGATACTGTAGCATGTCCAGTCTACTGTAACATAAACCGATCAGACCTGATTGATGGGAACGATTTATTGTGCAAAAATAAAATAGAAAAACTATTTAAAACACTAAAAAGTGGCAACTAGAGTGAGAGCTCCGAGCTGCTGCATCTGTGAGGGCTGCCATTTTGGATTACGGCACTGTTCGAGGCCGCTCTGTATTCACACCAGAAGTGAACCGCACCAGAGTTTTTTTGGAAGAGGACAGAGACCACCTCAAAAACGGTTCTCGGTCCAGTTGTTTGATCCACACCAGAGTTCAAATGAGCGTATTAACACCTGTATAAAAGGTCCAGACCAACAGGGGAAACAAACTGGTACGTTACAAGCGGACCAAATGTGTCAGGTGTGAATACACCCTATTAATGTTTATGCTGCTGAAAATTCCATTATTTACACGGGATTAAAAGGTTATCATACATAAATAGCACCAGCAACAGTGAGTTGGAGAACTTCTGTGAATCCAAGGGTCAAATTTGACAAGAATTTTTTAATATTTCTGTTGAAAAAATGTAATGCAGAACTGGCGTATATCGTAAGCCCAC
>NW_013953356.1:15197-16281 GCF_001266775.1 Austrofundulus limnaeus
TATTTTTATACTACATTTATCCATTTTAAATACACTAACCTCACTCCTTTGTAACAACTAAGACAAAAATGTAATTAATTCAGAAAATCTTTTCAGGACTCCACCTTGATGTTTCTGGACCCCACTTTGGGTCCCGACCCCAACTTTGRRAAACACTGSTTTAAAGGATTTATTTTAAATTGTGTTTGCATGAATCACTCTGCTTTGATCTTGGCTATGTTTAAAATAACTGTTAGTTCATCAGTCCTATAAAACATTAACTCTATTACTCCAAAYAGAGGATTTCAAAATACTGTCTGCAACAGTTATCATTTATAACTTTTWCATAAAATACACACCCCAAAATGGCTGAACGTTCACTTTAAGGCAGAGCATTGGTAACAGCTCTTTGCTGTAAGCCTACACTTGATGCTCCTGGCTCTACAATCAGCAAGTCAAACGGTAACAAAGGGTGGGCAGAGTCACGATGAAGCAGCAGAACAACAGCTCATGAGTGGTTTGAACTAAATTACAGAGCAGAGCTCAGAAACACAGGTATTGATAGAAATAAAGTTTATATTTGTGTCTGAGTTGTTGTCAGGAGACGTTCCAAACAATGTCCTTTGAGCCTCCAGAGTTACACAGTGAAGTTGTAATCCTCTGTCGGTCCTTGCTCTACTTCTAGTTTCTATTTTGCTCCTCCTTGACCTCCATAGTTCCTCTCCTTGTCTTCATCTCCTTCCTGTTGCTAAGTAGGCCAGAAGTGATCTATAAATAGACTGCCGCTCGCCTCTGTGCTCTCCTCCTCTTTCTGCTAAACTGTGAGTCCTGATCCGCAGAGCAGTGAGTAACCTGAGCAACATGTACCTTCCACCCACACTGTGCCTGGCCACTGACAGGGTGGCACACATGCTCCCAACAGCACAAACACACACAGGCTCACACAGTGCACAAACACACACAGGCTCACACAGTGCACAAACACACACAGGCTCACACAATGCACAAACACACACATGCTCACACAATGCACAAACACACACATGCTCACACAATGCACAAACACACACATGCTCACACAATGCACAAACACACACACACACAA
>NW_013953356.1:18570-21277 GCF_001266775.1 Austrofundulus limnaeus
CAATATATCGGGACATATCATATCGTGACCCCTCTGTTATGATATGTATCGTATCGCCAAATTCTTGCCAATACACAGCCCTAATTCACATCAGATCAAATCCTGTATGTTTATTGAAAATCGATTAAATTAACTGTTTTCATGTACAAACAGAATGTTTTAGCAGAACAAAGGCTAAAGTGAGATAAACAGTCTAAAAAGAAAAGCACAGAGACTGAAAAGAGCAGAACACAGGCTGAAAACTAAAAGCAATAAAACATTTACTAACAGCTAACAGGTGCAGAACAATAACTAAAAACTGGACATCATCATCTACAATTTGCAAAACACGTAAAATTAACAAAACTAGAGTTAAAAGTAGTGGAACAGATTTTAAACCTAAAATTAGAAAGTCAGTAGCTAAAATTACACATRCCATGAAAAAACTGCAGGTAAAACTAGCAGAATAAATGCTACAACTATAATGAGCAAAACAATAGTTGAACTTATAAAGATCTGAGTGTAAAGAAAAGCTGAGTGTAAAGATCCAAGCTTATTAAACTCCTTGAGATGCTCTATTATATTACCTAGATTCACTGAAGAGGTCAAGACTCTAATTACTCTCTGTTGTGAGGTTCATGAGTTTAATTTGCACATGAATCTAAAGTCTCTTTTACAAGATGCCAAAAGCTAGGACTTGGTTGTCTTCTGGCTGCCATGTTTTTTTTTTTCAATGAACCAAGGTGGTGAGAGGGACGAAGCCAAACTGGCCCCTGATGCTCCTGTGTGTCGCAAAGCAAGGTAGTAACAGAGCAGAAACTGTCAACATGTGGAAAGGTAAGCTGTTGTGGCTCGTTATTATGATGACATATGGTCTATAATATGCAAACACCTGCTCACAGGATTAAGCAACAAACTGATTTTTTTACTGAGGGAACTTGATGATGATGCTTACCAACATTTAATTTAATTTAATAATTAATTAGCCACAAAAATAATTGCTACATTGAGTTTGTCATGATTTGAAAACGATACAAGGTCTGTCATATACTGTACTTAATGGGTTGTGTTCCAAGTCAACCCAGCTCAGATTTGTTCTATGATTGTTGCTTTATTTACCTAGTCATGTCACAACTCATACCGGCTCTATTTGTGATGTTTGAACAGCCAGAGGCAGCAAAAACAGACTGGTCTGTGCAGCCATATTGCAGAAATGTTTCTCATTCCTTTTAAAAGGTGGAAACACAGTACTCTCCAGTTATTATCTTTTGTTCGTTTTGTTTAGTTTTTAATGAGAAGGCTCCATGGATGGAAAGTAAGAAGTCTTCACCTACAGAATAGAAGTCTAGTTGCTTTGTTTTTTTCTTTGGATTTATGATGTCCTGAATGACAAACCCATTGTATTTATCAGCATTTGATACCATTGATCACAATATCCTCCTAAACAGCCTCTCTCAAGCTACTGGACTTCATGATACCGTTCTTGACTGGTCCRGTCCTATTTTTCTGACAGGACTGAACATGTTGCCATCAGAGGAGCCAAGCCCAAGACTCATACTGTCACTTGTGGAGTTCCTCAGGGGTCAGTCCTTGGTCCTACTCTTTTCATTCTATACATACTACCTCTTGCACAAGTCATCAGCCACCACGGAAGATCTTTCCACTGCCTGTGCTTCTGACACTCAGTTTTATATAAAAATAGACCGTCATTCATCTGGTTCTTCATCTGCATCCTYCTCATCATCACTCTCCACACTCTCAGCCTCCTCACAGGAGGACATAAAGTCAAGGACGAACAATAATGATCTTCAACTGAAGAGCTCCAAAACTGAGCTCATCAGGTTCACTCATCCTCCATCACAGCTAGAACCTTTTCTGGACCGGACATCACGTTCCACTACTGGCACCAACCTTGGTGTCTGGTTTGACCTTCACCTTTCTTTTGATACCCACATAAAACGTCTGTGCAAAACCTCAAAATGATTGCTAGCATCATTCCGTTACTTTCTTGGCTGGACGCTGAAAAACTTGTTCATGCCTTTATATCTTCAAAACTGGACTACTGTAATTGCATTCTATCTTGTATCTCAAAGATCTTCAAAAACTCCAGTTCATTCAAAACAGTGCAGCCCAGCTTCTGACAAAAACCAGAAAACATGACCACATCACTCCAGTCCTGCATTCTCGTCACTGGCTTCCTGTTCCTGCCAGAATCCAGTACAAGACTGGTCTCCTGACACACTGGTGTACACATGGCAATGCCCCCCCACCTTAAAGATCTGCTCCCCCAMACAACAAATCTTGCTCTCCAAATCCCCAGAACAAAGCTCAGCACCGTGGGGGATCAAGCCTTTTGCGCTTTTGCTCCTCGTCYGTGGAATTCCTGCAGACTGTAGAATCCTTCAAAAATGTGTTTCGTCGTTTCTATGGTCATGACTGATTTTAGCTTCTTTTTTATATAGCACTTTGAGATTTATGATTGTAAAGTGTCCTATRAATTTCTAGGGGTCACCTCGAGTGAAATTATCAAGGACACTGTCTTGGACCTCRGTCCTTTGATGGGCCTGTAAAGGGACAAAAACTCTGTTCCACTTAGAACTGGATTTAGGCCACCTCAGGTCGCCTTAACTTGACAAAGAGACATTCTCTTTCCTTTTAATCAGATAATAAACAGAAGAATCTTCTCTTATTTGATTTATTTTTTCTCTTAACTGAAAGTATTACGCAT
>NW_013953356.1:21391-23709 GCF_001266775.1 Austrofundulus limnaeus
TTTTTCTGTGGAAAATTCTTATTGAACTAAAATAATTTTTATGGTTTAAAGTTGATGAAATATCAATGTTTTACTTGTTTGAATCATATTTGCAAATGTTTTGAACCTGAAACCATTAATTTTTCTTTCAGTTATGTTTTAAATGGCTCCTCATCAGATGATAATTAATATGGGTSATGAAATGTTTTGTTCTGAAYCACACAGCAGCAGCAATAGTCTTTGTTTAGTTTCAGGAGGCGACGACAAGTTCTTAATCTAACACTTTCCTTGATAACTCTTTTACTAATCTTACCTCTGGAGGGCGGAACTTAGATTCTCTAAGCTTCTTAGTATCAAACAGTTCCCCCCCGGACGGCAGTAAGTGACGGACCACCRTCAGTCACTGTGACAGCTGGACTCTGAGTCAGAAGCTGAGCTGACAGGTTATGGCCCCTTCACGCCAACGGAGAAAACTTTACAACCTGGATCAGATCCAACGCCTGGTCGATCCACTTAGAAAACTTTCAGACGGAAGTTTTATTTTGAAGCCTGGGTTCCAGTAGAGGCTTTGCCTTTTCCTACGGCTGACGTGGACACCAAGCGAGTCTGGAAGACACACCTGAGGGTCACTCTGGTGGACTGTCCTGAGCAGATTTTATTAGCAGAAGCCCCAAATTACCTGACAGGTCACAGACAATCATCTCAAGGTAAAAATCTGGCTGTTATGAATGTCGCTGTCTGACCGAAGCTGAGAACAAAACGCTTCGCCCTTCTGGTTACAACCCACATTATTTAAGATAAAAGTTTAGGAAAGCTAACACCTTACTTCCTCCTTTTTCCTTGCAAACTCTAAGTTATTTGCCTCAAATTGTCTGGTATTAAACATCAAAGCTTGACGTTTGTGTTTCTTTTTAAAAGTGCCTGTGGTTAACAATTAAGAAGTTAAAAGCTTGTTATTGTTGGTCTCAAACTTTTATAGGAAGTTGAGTTTCACAATCAAGTGTACTCTAGTGATTCTGTATGATTTGTAAAATAAATGACCGCATACATATTTATGGATCAAACCAACATTCACTGACTGACAGTTACTTATTGTGTCCATTCATTTTTGCACTGGAGGAATGTTTACCCAAAATCAAAGTGATCCCTTGCTAATTAAATTATCCTTATAACATGATTTATAACCTGTTATAAGAGTGTAAGACTGAACCCTTTCAAATGAAATCCATTATTATCATCATCATTATTATTGTTATTATTATTATTATTATTATTATTATTATAAAGTGCAACACTCCTTACACAAATACTCTTCATGTATCCATATTTGTACACATTTACAGCACAAATCTATACAAATAAAACGACATTGAGTTAAATTCAAGCTAAAAGACGACASACGAGCAGCAGTGAATACATACCTCCACTTCAGCTCTTGGTTTAACATAGGAACACTTCCATTTGCTGGCTGAAAGTCTTTCCCCATATGGTAATTTCAATTCCTGACTTTTAACACTAAACTGCTGCGACTGCATCCATAAAGACTGGTTACACATCTGTTTGTGCTGGTTGGCTGCCAAGAGAAGCCCACCGTCTCAGGAATAGTTTCCTGCTAGAAGGTTCTGTATTCTGTCCACTGTCCTGTCATTTGTCCTCTCCGGGTAAGGCTTCATGTGAAACCAGAACAACCAAGTCTTTAAGAGACCAGTGCTAAATGTTGAATCCACTACAGTCCTGTAACTGTGTTGAAATGCTGTTCTCTCCTTCTGTGTAATTGTTACTCTGTGCGCTTCCTCCTCCAACTCCCACAACATGCTAAAATTTCTCTAAAGTGATGGGAAAATTACAATCCAGTAGGTAGGAGGGGGTAGTTSTGCTGTCTATGATCTTCTTTGTGTAACTGAGGCACATCTACAGTATGGCAGTTAAACATGTGTTAAACAGATACAGGGGATCTTAGGGGGGTGTTACTTCTGCCCCGTATCACACCACCCTTTCATACAACTCTATTTTATATACAAAAAGTTGAAAGCCAGAAAACAAGAATAAGTCATTTTTTATTGAATACAAAAAGCATATAAAGGCTTTTATCTGTGGAGAGGATCAACTCTGTTGGTTGACAAGAAGAACCTTTTATCTACTTTCTGCAAGTTACTTTGTCATTTAAATTACTGTTTTCTTTTCTGTCTCTGCGCCTGTTATATAAAAAACAATCCCAAAATAATTTCTAATAAAATACAAATGTGTATCAAGTAGAGCTTCATGGTGAAAGCCATTATGTTGCCCTTGTGAAAGTAAAACTGTTGAGCCTAATCTGGACACTCAGAGTCTCATACTGC
>NW_013953356.1:30542-32166 GCF_001266775.1 Austrofundulus limnaeus
CTACTGAAGTGACAAAAAAAAGATATGATGGAGATATGATATCATCTTCTCGCTCCCCTCTGCTGCTGACATCTCTGTCATCATTTGGCAGTCCAAGTCACCCACCTGCCAGCTAGATCCCATTCCTACAGCTTTGGTTAAATCCTGTCTCTCCTCTCTGCTTCCTATCATCACTAACATCATCCACTCCTCCCTGACCTGAACAGCTTCACTCAAAACTGCTCTGATTAAAATAACTAAAGATCTTCTTCTGTCTGCTGACTCAGGACTTCTGTCAATCCTCATCCTCCTTGATCTGAGGTCTGCCTTTGACACCACCTCTCAACCTATCCTCATCGACAGATTCATCTCTATCAGAATCTCAGACACTCCTCTGGACTGGTTCAAATCTTATCTTTCTGTCAACTCTCAGTCTTCCCCCGTCTCCACCGGTGTGCCTCAAGGTTCTCTCCTCGGGCTCTCCTTTTCATTACTTACTTGCTTCCACTTGGTCACATCTTTCAGAAATTTGGTGTCCATTTCAACTCTTACACTGATGACACTCAGCTTTAYGTCTACAAAACCGAACTCCACTCTAACACCTTCCACTGACTCATCGACTGCCTCAGTGAGCTCAATCACTGCTTTTCCAACAATTTCCTCAAACTAAAAAACAAAACAGAACTCCTCCAGCTTTGGAGTCCTTGGACTTGAAACACCACCATGTCAGTTCAGGCCATTTACCATTAAAATATTTTATGTGGTTTATGACATTTTTAGTAACAAATATACAAACCATCACACACGCAACAACATTATTGCCCTTTTGTCTTTGGCAGTAGGCAATAAAAACTGTATGTTTGTAAAAGTTAATACATTTACACAGACTTCTTGTTAAATCCAGTACATATTTATTAGGTGCAGATAAAATGRCACAATGTGAATCTTTATCCAAAAAGTCAAGCCTGAAGTTTCCATAAATGGGAATCTTCAGTGTGTGTTTGTTTATGTCAGCCCTTTTTACAGAGTATTCCTTCTCCATAAGTACGAATCGATCTGCTGAGCTCTGTCAGGCTCAGGCTTCCCCAGTACCTTGTGCAGCAACAACAGCAGGAGCAACAGCACACACTGGAATGCCATTAGCTCTGCTTTCAATCACACGGCAGCAGCATTAGTCACACGTTAATAGGCTGTGTTCAGCTGCAGCTTGACAGAGAAGATGACAACAGAGCAGAAGCTGTTGAAAGACTTTTACTCACTTGTGTACATATCAAATCTAGAAGTCCACTTTTATTCAGAGGTCTGTAATCTGTGGCTGTWCGGCCACATGCAGTTCTTTGGTCCTTCTGCAGACTGTTTGCTTCAACCAACATCACTGATATTTCAASCCACAAAAAAGTCTAAATTTAGAACTTTTCCCAATCAATTGTTAAATTATACTTATTGTACAAAAACAAAACTTGTTGATCTGATCAAACTAGTAGTTGGTTAGCTACTGGGTGCCAAGTGTAAAATAAAATGTCAAAAAATGTATAACACATTTTCATCATTTAGCTCAGAGATTCTTAACCTGTGGGCCGCAAGCGCCACCTTTAGGGTCTCAGAAGAACAACAGTTTTTAACTTTGGGCCACAGAGGGCCGTGG
>NW_013953356.1:38448-40578 GCF_001266775.1 Austrofundulus limnaeus
AGACAATGAATTTTGATTTTTCATTTTTTCCCCTGTAAGAGGTTTTTATTTAATAAAATTTTTGGACAAAAAAATCGCAATATATCGCCTTGTTTACAGTATCGTAATATATCGGGATATATCGTATCGTGACCCCTCTGTCATGATATGTATCGTATCGCCAAATTCTTGCCGATACACAGCCCTAGTGGTACATAGTTTGGTTGAACATATCATGTCACATCTCTCTGACAGCCAATGCAATTAGCATCTTATCTGTGTGTATTGCTGCAAGGCAGAATTTACTGTTCATAACTCWTATCAGCCTGACTTTTATCCACTTTTAAAACTCCTGCTGTCACTATACAGTAGGTCTGTACAATATACCACAAATATATCATCATCGCAATATCAGTGAACGCAACATTCATATTACCGTATTTGACGTGTTTTTAAGTTGTATTATTCATTCTAATGCAAATTTATCCAGAACAGATTCTCACAGCAACAAAAGCTCACACTAGATCCAAATGACACTGCCAAAAATGCTAAAGGTCACACAGTAGGAAGTACGTATTAGAAAACAAGGAAAGAAAGAAAAAAACATGTTGCACCCTATATTGTCATYGCAATATTTACTATTATCACCATCACAACAGTTTCTAACATCGTGCAGCCCAGAGGCAGCTGGTTCATGTAAATTTAACAAACAAGGCTCAGTTACACCAGTTCTGTCAGAGGGAATGGGACAAAATTCCTGCCAACTATTGTGAAAAACTTGTGAAATGATTTCCAAAACATTTGACCAAAGTTATACAGTTTAAAATCAATAGTACCAAATACTAATTAAGTGTATTTTAACATTTGACTTTGAAGAAAGTAATAAAAAAAATTCCCTTTAAAAAATCCCCTCATTATCCTTTTAGCAAATAGAAAAAAATTGGTAATCCTAACTGACCTAAAATGGGAAAAGTTTATTCTGATATCATGTCAAACAGTGTGAAAAAAAAGTTTTTTATATGGTGAATGTAAACCTCTGGTTTCAACTGTAAGTAGGTCTAGAATCTTTCAATGTTTACTGAAAACCTTTTTCCTCAGATCACCTTTTTGTTTTATTGTCTGCTAAAAGTTTTTATGAATGTTTTATTAAAACACTTCTCAATATAAATATCCACTTTATTGTGATTTTATAATTCAGATGTTTTATGAGTAAGTTTCTCTTTGGTTTAATGTTGGTTCTGGTTGTTTTTGGACTTGCTGTGGTCATCACTGGTGATTTTAGTCCATAAACTTGAACTCAGAGCCTCTGAAAATAAACTATAATTATTATAATATTGCTTTAGCTGGGCTAGAGCACTGGATCATTCAGCAGGCAGAGGCTGTATGGCAAGTCCTTCTAACATTTATTTGACTTCACCGCACTTATATTCAAGATATCTGAAAATGTGTTCTGGCTAGACATATTAGTTATTTAAGATATCTTTAATTACATTCTGACTTATGGCAGTATAAATTACATCAGATTTATTTTAAGTTTGAAGGAGGCTCCAATTCAAGATTTTTTGAAGTGACATTAATATTCAAAATATCTAAAATGTATCTTTAGATATGAAATAGGCTATATAAGATTCAACTAATGCAAATTGCAGCCTTTTTCATGTTACGTACTTTTTATTAAAAACAAGCTGCACTCTTTTAACTACTACAGTTGTAATTTCCGTTGTACTGTGTGAATATAATGAATACATGTTTTCTCAACTAACTTTCAGTTTGAAATGGTCACAATTAAATCCAACAGCCCACCACCACCACAGTTATTAGAAATCCTAGAGGAAACCCTGCTGTAGTCATGAGTCGTGGGATTTCTTCAGGTTAGGACCAGAGCAGACCGAGGCCTGGAGCTGAACTTAATCTTAGGATTTCTTAAAGGGATCCAGGATTAGTTGTACCATTAGACTTTATTTAATAAACATATATTTTAACTGTAAAATAAAGACTGTAAAAATACTGTAGGATGTTTAGTTTTTATAATTTTTAAACTAGAAGTTTAAAAATATATTTTAACACAGACGGAGCCATTTTATTTGCACACAAAGCATTCTGGGTAAATGATGACGTGGATAGGTCCTCGGTGCGAGGCTGCTAGCGAGC
>NW_013953356.1:41123-42558 GCF_001266775.1 Austrofundulus limnaeus
TACACATCCTCTTATTTTGTAATAATAAATAATGTCTCTTTAGACTGGTTGTTTTATTGCACGATAAGTGGCCGTAACATTTGGCGTTGTTGGAAGGGTTAAACAGTTAAAGGGTTTTACAGTTTTACAATTAAAATATATGTTTATCAAATAAAGTCTAATGTTACAACTAATCAGGGATCCCTTTAACAAATTATCAAAATAAAATGCAGATGTGGCAGCAAAAGTTGTCTAAAGGCACGWGACAATGATTTAGACAACTTATGTTGACTTGTGAAAATGTTATGACTATTTTCCCCATACATATTTATATATTTGATTTACAGTATGTATAGGTCCAAAAGATACTTCCAGTAAGTTTTTTCCAATTCCATCTTCAGCTTAGACATCTTTAGTGTTGTGCAAACCTTTCACAAGCTGGCACAAGTTGTTTAAAACGTTACAGTTTGACCAATAAGAGGGTTGTTACCATCGATTCAGACTAAGATACACCAACATGTTGATAACTAAGCTTTTTATTCTGGTGTGGTGGTAGCTAACAATCATCTCCAACACATACTCTGAGTACTACACTTTATGCACAATTTTTACATAAAACATTGACATCAACTGTTGTATCAACCCTGTGTTTGTTGTTAGCAACATATCTGATGAACCACTAAAAAGATTTGAATGAAACTTTCAGAAAATAACCACTGAGTGGCCATCAACATCACATCAAAGTTGAAATGGACTGTGACAGATAAACAGTAGCCAACACAAAGATGGCTATAACTCAGGTAWGTTCATAGATATTAAAATAACATTTAGTCTGGTGGTAGCCGAGAGTTTTTCTTTTAAAGAACACACAYTTCGAGTGCTAACACATCTCACATCTTGCCTTAAATGCATGAAATCACACGAGGTTTGACCTAAATGTGTCAGTTTGTTTTCATATTTATCGTTGTTGTAATGTGTGTATTTTATTTGTGACATTATTGTGTGCACCCTGTGTGCTGTATTTGCCTCTCAGTGCTGCTGATACACTAGGGCTGTGTATTGGCAAGAATTTGGGGATATGATACATATCATGACAGAGGGGACACGATACGATATATCCCGATGTATTGTGATACTGTAAGCAAGGWGATATATCGCAATATTTTTGTCCAAACATTCTATTAAATAAAAACCTCTTACAGAGGAAAAAAAATGAAAAACCAAAATTCATTGTCTCATAAAATTCTAATATTACATAGACATACTTTTGATACATTTAGCTGTGTTCTCCTTTGTATGTGTTTTATTTTATTTGTTTCATATTTCTTATTTCATCCATGTTTTCAATTATTAGACTACATTTGACAATAAATAGTTTGAAAATATATTTTWTGCAGCTTTTAGTTTTTAATATTAATTTACAATATGGTCACCCAACACTTAACAATGGCTGTGT
>NW_013953356.1:43272-45516 GCF_001266775.1 Austrofundulus limnaeus
CATCGGAGGAGTCTTTGGTTTTGGACGTCCTTTGTTGCGGCGCTGTGACGTATGCGGCCGACAAATACACGTAAAGATTATTCTACTCTATTCTTCATCATAAAATGATCATAGTATAACTCTGACATGGTGGAGGGCGATATTATTTCATTCATGGAATGCCAATCATTTTTAGGGATGCACGATATATCGGCATTAATATCGGTATCGGTCCGATATTTAAAACCGGGCCGATATTAACGTCCGACATTGATTTCCTACTTTTTAACTTTGTGTTTGTTTTGAGAGCTGGTTGGTTGAGCAGCATCTGCTTGATCATGATAGTGATATTGATGCTACACAGCCAGGAATAACTGAAGTAGGGCCATGTCAGAGGTCTGGTTGTTTATTTACCGTATCAAAAAAAAGACCCAAGTGTGTTTGTGCGTATATGTATAATATAATTTGTGTGTTTGTGTAATATCAGTAAATATCGGTTATCGGCCATAACAGCAATAATTATATCGGATATCGATATCGGCTGAAATTTCCACATCGGTGCATCCCTAAGATGTGCTGATTGTGCAGAAATGAATAAGAGGGAAACATAAGGAGTGTTTTTAAGGTTGAACATGAAMCCAAACAAAGGCTCAGGTTGTGAGATGACCATGTGCAACAGGTTTGTGTCAGGAAACACATCTTACCTTACTCCTGAGCTGACCAGAGGTCGACACTTTCCGGATCAGTTTCTGGGGCCCTTCCTGCTCYGCGTCGCTGTCGGAGGACTCATCCACACCGGCGACAGCCCCGACCACATGGGCATGGACCCCCGCCGCGGACGGCACGGTCCCGGGCTTGTCGGGCTCCTGGTGATAAAAGCAGCCGGGATTAGCCATGATGTGCCCGGCCGCCGCTCCCTTCCTCTGCCGCTGCTGCAGACGGGAGGCGTCTTTCCTCGCCGTCATCTCCCTGCGTCTCGTCGGTAACGGATCCTGAGCGGCGCGGCGCGGCAGGGACAGGCTTCCCCCGCCGTTAAGAGGCTCCAGACCCCGTCCACAGGGCGGTCTGTCGGTGGTCTGACACAAAGACTGACTCACTACTGTTTTCCTTGTTTTTTCAAACCAAAACAGCCTGATGCTCAGGAATAAAACTATAAAAAATGTAAAGTTATCAGGATACAAATAAGACTTACTTCCTTAATTGTTTCTATGTTTAATCCAATTAACCCATGAGCAGTTATTTCTTTTTGTTGTTGTTTTTACAACAACACAAACACAATGGACAGTCCAACTACCACCCACACACTTCACATGTGTCTAATCCAATCTGTGGACACTTATCAGTCCTTAAAACACACAACAAACACAGGGTTCAGTTTGCCCACAGACATGTGACTGAGTGGGGGAATTGAACCGCCAACCCTYGCATTGGATTCCTCTAACCACTCATAAACAGACGCCCTGAATAATTATTTTTGTATATTTATATAAATTACTTGAAGCAACTATCGGATATCTATCGTGTTTCTGTCAAAATAAAACTCGGAAAAGTCGCAAACCGACTAACCGATTAACCGACTAATCGACTAACCGATTAATTGATTAACCGACTCCAAATCTCAGGTGAAGGCACWACGCACGAGCAGCCAGAGGAAACACCTTCGAAGTGTTTAAAAAGCGGTGAATTCACGTGTTTCAGTCGAACTTTTCGCTTTTCTTTGGTGTAAAAAACCGATGAAAGCGAGAAGCGGCGGGTTTATAGTTTCCACTCCACTAACCAGTTCCTCCCAGCAGGTCAGGCTGTGGCTGTACTGGTACACATCCTCCATAATCCCAGAGAGACGTGGCCGTCCGCTGCGGCCGGATGAGAAGCWGGTCAGCGGGAGAAGGTGGATGAATTCAGCCTGTTTTCCTCCGGTCCGTCCGTGCTGACTCCCCGCCAGCCGTGTACACACCGAGRGGAGCAGGAGCTGCTCCTCCTCTGCTCCTCCGTTTGCTTTTATTTTGAAGGGCTGAGCTTATCAGCTGCACGTGATACATGTCAAAGGAGCTCATAGCGGTTTGTCACCGCGCAGAGTGTGGGATAAAAATAACTTTATATAGACCTAATTATACACAGAACCGCTTTAAGTTTACACACTGTTGGCTTTGGTCTCTACTGTATCACAACCAGGGGCGGAACTAGGTTTAAGGACAAGGGGGCCTTAGCCCCCAGGAGACCCACAGCATATATATATATATATTTTGTATATTATATATTTGTATT
>NW_013953356.1:49140-51944 GCF_001266775.1 Austrofundulus limnaeus
AAATACACTTACAGTTTAAAAATAAATTTCCTGTCAAATAATCACAAGACATGATTATGACAAACATTTTTATATTGTAACCTGCCCATAACCATTAGTTGAACAAATACAGTCAACAGACCACTCATATATATATATATATATATATATATAAACAACAAACTATCCTTACAAAGCAATGGACATTAATATTGTCGTTGCACAACAGTTTGAAGCAGGTTGTGTAACTCTTCTGCAGTGTTTCAGGTTTGAAGGAWGCCTTCTTCAGACTGCATGGTTCAGCTTTTTAAACTGACTTTATACTGGATTTAGATTAGGGATTAGAGCCACATCAGAATGGTCAAATGTTTTGTCTTTAGTCTTTTTTAAAGATATTTTTAGATGCTTTAAGTCCACTTTGGCTCAAACAGTGACCAGTGGTACATGTCTGACACTGATGGACCTTGAACTTGGAGTTCACCTTTAATTTCGTTGAAAATAGTTCAGGGCTGTTTGGTTATCGTTCCTGTTATCCATCAGTTTTTCTTCTTTGGCCACATGCAGCGAGTCCTGTGGACGTTMAACCTAAGAAACATCAGTCTGCTGGCAGATGGTTTTCTAACCTTTACCTTGATGTTTGCTGTGGTCCAATCATTGTTGAGCTTTTCTAGGGGTACCATCCTCATCATCAAGYTGTTTCATTTCTTTTGGTTTGGTGGTGGGAGTCAGTCAACAAGACAAATTCAAGTTAGTTTTGTTTTTATGGACAGCGCCCTGAGACAACGTATGTTGTGACTTGGTGCTACATAAATAAACTGAACTTGAACTTTTTAAAGCAATAAACTTTTACCATCTGATGAGTTGACCAACAATTTTGTACAATAAATTTATAGTTTTAGAACTTGGATGAATTATTTGCAGTGTGTGCAGCTTGTCTCAGTGCWGTGTGTTCTGGGGGCAAGTTCAAGAACGTCTCGAAGGAAAAAAAACAATATTTTTGTCATTTCCCCCCCATGTTGTCATTTAAGTTTTTAATGTTTAAATACTTTTAAATACAAAAACGTGCATAAATTGGAATCTCCAAACTTAACATTAACAACCTTCAACATGAATGTTTATTCATTAAAATGACAAAACGATGTTAGATTGCCCTCAGGTCCAGATCTGTGATCTCAGTGGAATAAAGGTAAATAAAATGTTGTTACAGTGAAATAAACAAATAAAACCTGACACTGAATATGTTTTTATAAATTTGAGTTAAGCTTGTTTTAAATTATAGCACAGTTAGTCCTTTGCACAGAACAAAATGACTAAAATAGCCTTTTTAAAAATTTCCCCCTTAAAATGACTTAGTGAGTATTTCAGTTATAAAGATATCAGCTCATGTTGTCATATAATATAATTTATTTTTCTTACCTGATCATTTATTGAAATGTATTTATCACAGTACAGTTACGTCACATTGGGCCTCATATAAGAACTCTTCGTACAGATTTGTTCTAAGTTGTGTTTACGAGTGATTTAGGAGAACGTATCATTCACCAAGTTTCTCATTCTGTTTTTCAGATAACAAAAAACAAGTGGTCCAGACCTGTTGTATATTCTACCTGCAGTCAGTCTGCTGTTATCCAGACTGATTTTCTTCATTAAGAACTTTATATTTCATTAGTTTGAAGATATAATATAAGATATATAATAAGAGGCTATTCTGTTTGAATTATAATTTTAAATGTATTAATGTAGACTAACAATATAAGTTGGTTAAAGTAAATTAAATTGGCTATTAATGCTGTTGTATAACACTGAAATATTAAAATGAAGATCTCAAACTACAAACCAACTTAAATTATTCATTAATTGAAGTTTAATTTATCTCTGTATATAATGAGGTCGATGAGAAGTGAAYATAATCAACAGCTTTATTTGGACATTGATTATTTTTTAAATCAAATTATATTTTGTTGAGATTTATTCAGCACATCAGATATGCTATTTACTCCAAATTGTCAGACATATTTTAGAGACATTTTAAAAGACTTTTTTCTGACACCACTTGCGATGGGGGGCATGGATGGTGCACGACAGCCACATCCGTGTGGCTCTCCTGAATAAATGAAAATTATTTAACACAGTTGTTTACGCTTAAATTAAAAATACTTGGCCAAAGGAAAACCGGAGCAGGACTAGAGAGAGATGAATATGATTCAGATTGTTATTTCTGTGACTGTACGWCCCACAGGAGACACAACATTAACAGCATTTCATTCCTCGACTTTAGCAGCTCCTTTAATTCCACAGCTGACCTGCTAAAAATGAMAGATTTTCTTTTCTGGATCTCTGAGAGCAGGACTTCAATCTCYGAACTCGTAAAGTTTTTCTTTTTACTTTGTGATGTTATTTATGMATGAACACTTCCTGGTATGTAGGACAGGAAATGTATCCTTATATGGTGTTTTTAAGGTGGTAATTATGCTAATCTCCTCTCCTCCTGAACGAGCAGCTGATACACATTCATCAGTTTACGCAGCTCATTTACACACTTTTCCTGAAGATAGAAGAGTTTGTTGAATCTGACGTGACATGTTCGTACGAACCCTTCAAATGAACAAAAGCAAGAGAAATTTAGAAGACGAACAGGTTCTTACATGAGGCCCAATATTCCTAGCTTTGAACATTACAGAAATTTTCATATTTGATTTCATAGCTACTAAAACCACCAAGTACTTGAGGCTGCGTGTCTGATGGAAGCAGAGACCAGCGCTGGCCCCTGATGTATAAGAGCTCCAACATCCTGTTTTCAAAGAGTTCTCAGCAGACACTATGTT
>NW_013953356.1:52441-54013 GCF_001266775.1 Austrofundulus limnaeus
TGAAAAAGTAATCGGTGATTAATCGATTATAAAAATAATCGTTTGTGGCAGCCCTAATGTCTAACCATAAATTACATGAACGTGGTCCTTTTTTAAAATAAACACCGATATTTTTAATGAACTGGATTAAAGTAAATTTAGGAATGTTTGTGGAACAAAAATGTATTAAAATGATTTTTGTTTTCTGTTTTTATTTGTCTAAATAAGTATTTTGATTGTTTTCCAGAAAACAGAAAATGAATACCAGTAGTTTTTCACACTTTTACCTTTTGTAGGTGACACGGTGAAGATCGGAGAGATTATTTACAAACTCAAAACACCGCAGAATCCAGAACTTGTTCCTGTCAAATACCGTACGTATTTAACTTTAAATATACTTGAATACTGCGTGATACGTGAGATATGCTGGTGTAAGATGACTTTCTTGTCTGGGGTTCCTAGTTTCAGAGTCGCTGCCACAGACAGTGGCTCAGCACCTGCGATGGATCATGCAAAAAGACCTTTTAGGCCAAGATGTGTTTCTCATCGGACCCCCAGGACCCCTGAGACGATCCATAGCAATGCAGTACCTTGTGAGTGTTGACATTTCACTCACACAGACACACACATAGGAACACATACACCAAATGTTAATTATTTGTTGAAGAAATTACCATTTTTATACACAGTGAATTAATAATTCACCAGTGCAAATAAAAGTTTGGACAAASCTCTTTATTCAGGACATGCTTTAAGGTTAAAACATAAGATTTGCACTTAATACAACATGGCAGCTTCTGTAAAATGGTTTCATGCTGGTTTAACTTCTTCAAAGTTTCTAAATTCAAGTTTAATCTCTGAGGAATATTCTAGAAAGATGTCCTACAGCCCTGCTCACATTTCCCCCCAAGCCTACTTGGACCTGTTTCTGGACTAGCTGTTGTTTTTATTGCCCCAGGTCTTGCTGACCTGGGTTACCAGGAAGTAGCTCAAGCATGCTCTTTCTATTGCAGAGACCCTCTGCAGCTTTGTKTACCTTCAGTTTTCTTTCTGTCCTCACCTGGATGCCAGCTGGTAACACCTTACGGCAGGGGCTTCTCTTGTGTGTGAAACCTTGAACTGTGAGTCCACTGAAGGGTACGATGGGGTAAAAAGGATTTAGTCAGCCACCAGTGGTTCAAGTTCTCCCACTTAAAAAGATGAGAGAGGCCTGTAACTGACATCATACCTCAACTATGAGAGACAAAATGAGAARACATATCTAGAAAATMACATCACAATAAGTTAATTGCAAATTATGGTGAAAACAAGTATTTGGTCAATAACAAAAGTTAATCTCAATACTTGGTTATACAGTATATCCTTGGTTGTCAATGACAGAGATCAAAGGTTTTCTGTAACTGTAACTTTCACAAGGTTGGCACACACTGTTGCTGGTATGTTGGCTCATTCCTTCATGCAGATCTCCTCTAGAGCAGTGATGTTTTGGGCTTTCGCTGGACAACTCGGACTTTCAACTCCCTCCAAAGGTTTTCTATGAGGTTGAGATCTGGAGACTGGCTAGACCAGTCCAGGGGTCTCCTTTATAAAGGA
>NW_013953356.1:55612-56948 GCF_001266775.1 Austrofundulus limnaeus
CTTGGCGTAAAAAGTGGCGTACGCAAGTTTCTGGGCTCAAATTGTGCGTACGCCAGTTTTATAATTCCGACCCCTGGACTGTGACGGAGGAGCCGTCCCAAGTTGAAACGTAGCAAAGTACGCACCGACACACACACATACACACACACATAGATGCTCGGAAGAATTTACCTTTTGGTCGCAGCATAAACTGAAGCGGTTGTCGTGGGTGCACACACGGTGTTCCTGTCTCAGTTGTTATGTCCATCTTAGTTTGAAAAAGTAGCATCAAACATTTTCCTGAGTCAGATATTCTAAATCAGTTATTTCCGGGTGATGGTGAACTGGCAAGGAGTCTCGTGACGACGTAATGATGACGTCATCAGGATGTTGTATGAATGGAGAGTTATATTTTGATTATAGTTTTGTTTTTCTTTTTATTTCACTTATTGTGTTTATTTATTTGTTTTATTCTTTTTTTGGTATTGTTGATGAGTAGTTGCTTGAAGTATTGAGAGTTTTTTTTTCTCTTCCTGTGGGCGGAGCCTGTGTGTATAAAAGAGGGCTCTGCGCCACAAGGAGTCAGTCTGACTTTAGAGTCCTAACAGGTCACACTGAAGGTGATGGACTTTTTTGAGTTACCATTAAGGTAATACTGACTTTGTTTTTTTTAACCTGCCTGGATGTCCAGTGTAAATAAGCTGTACAGCTTCACTTTTTTCCACATGAAGACGAGCACAATAAACACCAGTGAAGAAGTGAATCACAGCATTGGCCCATATTTTTGTCCAAGTCATAACAGAGCCCCGCCACAAGGACCTTGAATGTTTCTTRTGAAGCCAATCCTTTGTTACCCTGGTGGTGTGCTTGGGATCATTGGGCCTCATGCAAGAACCGTTSGTACGCACAGATTTGTTCTTAAATTGTGCGTACGAGTGATTTARGAGAATTTGTGACATTCACCAATGTTTTCATATTCTAAGATTTTTTTCAGATACGAACAAAATTCAGGAGTGGTCCAGACCTGTCGTATATTTTACCAGCAGTCAGTCTGCTGTTATCCAGACGGGTTTTCTTCACTAATAACTTTATATTTCATTTAACCAAAGAAAAACAAGAACAGGACTGGGGTGAGATGAACATTTTTATTTCTGTGCCTGTATATACGACCCACAGGAGACATTAACAGCAGACATTTCATTCCTCGACTTTAGCAGGTCTGACTCTGCTAAATATAAATTAAAAATAATTCTGGATCTCTGACAGATGGACTTTAATCTCTGAACTCGTAAAGTTCTTCTTTTTTTAGTTTTCTCTGTCATTTTCATGAATGGACACTTCCTGATATCTGAGGCAG
>NW_013953356.1:57186-59091 GCF_001266775.1 Austrofundulus limnaeus
TGTTCGTACGGACCCTTTGTATGAACAAAAGTAAGAGAAATTTAGGATAAGAATATGACCATGTTCTTGCATGAGGCCCAATGTCCTGCTGAAAGACCCAGCCATGTTTTTTCTTCAATGCCCTTGCTGCTGGAAGGAGGTGTGCTTTGTGATCCAGTATCTGTGATTCACAGCAGCAGATTTGTGCAGTTGCATTCACTTATTTGTGTTTGTGCACATGGAAAAAAATATAGTAGACATTTGTTTGTGACAAGACATTTTTATACAAGTGTGAAATCATTTGTGCAACATTTGTTTTGGTGCAATTGTTGCAAAATTGTGAACGTTACAGGTTTTTGATTTGCAACTTGTATAAAACTATTTGTGAACTTGAATTTAACAATCTGAAGAGGTGTAACTGCTGTTTGTGTAATAGATTAAAAAATATTACAATTCCAAGTTCATGGTTATTGTTTTACAAGTTACAAGTTATTTTACAAAACACAAATCCTTATGATACATTAATGKCTTCTCAACCATCACTACAGGTAATGAGTGGAGGACCGAGGAGCCTCTTAAAGAAGTGACAGATCCATGAGAGCCAAAAATATTGCAGCATGCTTGTTTTTTATTGACCAAATACTTATTTTCCACCATAATTTGCAAATGAATTCTTAAAAAAAATCAATGTGATTATCTAGATATGTTTTCTCATCTTGTCTCTCATAGTTTAGGTCTCAGAATGGTGTCAGTTCCACGCCTCTCTCATCTTTTTAAGTGGAGAACTTGCACAATTAGTGGCTGCCTAAATACTTTTTTCCTATGGTGAGAAGTGTGGATCTGCATCAGAATGCATGTGTTGAGTGTCAGCACAGGTTAAGTTGACATTGGTTTTAGAAGCAGATTTTATTAAAACACCAACAGGAGATGTAGCTGGACACACAGCGACCAGATGACCTGATTCATGGCAGTAAAAACAGTTGTGAGTTTCAGTTAATAAAGTTGGAACATTTTTACGTGCAAGTTTAGGTGATTTATTTCTTTTTTTTCAGATGGAACACTCTGATAAGTAGTAGTGGATGAAGTGAACACAGTTTTATGAGTTAAAATAAACTCATCGGCCAACAAARCTGCTTTAGTGAGCGWRGAAACTTTTTGTTCATTTAAATAAATGACAATGTGCTCTGGTAAACATTTTTTATTCCTCCAGCAAAAATTAGTTCCCGTAAATCCTCCAGTGAATTTGCTTTGGATGAGTGACACCATTTATCAAATAAAACTGCTTTAACTCGCGCAAACTCAATGAATGTCTGGTTGGCAGGTTTATCAAAATTTCYAAATTTTTGCCTGTATGCTTCCGTAACAAGTTTATATGTAAAACAGTTTTTTTTTCTTCAGAATTTCATAATCCAGACTTTGCTCAATGGACAAACTGGAACAAACTTCCTGAGCTTTCCCCACAAGTTTGCACTGCAACAACAGAGTCTAAAATTGTTTTGGTCAACTTAAGGCAGCCGCTATGAGTTCAGAAGCAGTGAAGTCCACCTCAGACTCATGGAAAGGAAGCACTGATATGATGCTTTCTTATGTCAAACCCAGCAGAAACAGAGGAGGGTGTGCTTAGCGACATTGGTGCAGCAGGAGCAGGTGACCGTTTTTCAAGCTCAAGAGCTCTGACATGGAGATGCATTGTCTGCAGCTTCAGCTCTTTATTGCAGGTCTCCACCTCTTTTATTCAGAGGGATAGACTGAGATCCTTGGTAGTCATACGTTTGTGAGGATCAGAGACCGGGTCAGGACCAGCATCAGAGACGGCGCCTCAACAAACTCCGCCGCTGTCACATCCAATCCTGATGCGTTAAGGATTATGGTGCGTTCACACCGAACGCGATTTCAGCGTCAGGAGCAGCAGGTTTACATACAAAG
>NW_013953356.1:59101-61517 GCF_001266775.1 Austrofundulus limnaeus
TTTTTTTCAGAATTTCATAATCCAGACTTTGCTCAATGGACAAACTGGAACAAACTTCCTGAGCCTTTCCCATAAGTTTGCACTGCAACAACAGAGACCAAAAATCTTTTGGCCAATTTAACGCAGCCGCTATGCGTTCAAAAGCAGTGAAATAAGAGTCCACCTCAGACTCACGGAAAGGAGGCACCAGGGTGATGTGCTTACTTATGTCAAACCCAGCAGAAACAGAGGAGGGTGTGCTTAGCGACATTGGTGCAGCAGGAGCAGGTGACCGTTTTTCAAGCTCAAGAGCTCTGACACGGAGATGCATTGTTTGCAGCTCTAACTCACTCTTGCGGGTCTCCACCTCCTTTATTCGAAGGGTTAGACGGAGATCCTCGGTAGTCATACCTTTGTGAGGATCAGAGACCGGGTCAGGACCAGCATCAGAGACGGCGCCTCAACAAACTCCGCCGCTGTCACATCCAATCCTGATGCGTTAAGGATTAATTGTGATTAAACTGAAGCTGTGCATTGCCTACTATTCTGTCTGTTACCAAAAATATAAATATTTGGGATTTATCGTGGATGAATATTTAACATTTGAAGAAGGAATAAAAGTTCAGTCAGACTCAGCTGGTAGAGCACTAGATGCAGTGATAAAAAAAGTTAGGTAATAAGATGTGTACTGAGTTGTACAGATCTTGTGTTTGCCCAGGATTAGATTAGATTATGCAGCAGAAGTTTGGGGTTATTGTCAACAACCTTACAGTGAGAAAATTCAGTCTAGAGCCCTGCGTTATTCTTAGGTGTGTGTAGAAATACCTCTAAACTGGCCCTATGTAGAGAGGTGGGCTGGGAACCATGTGAAGTTAGATATATTGGAGATATGGAGAGATTGTGGAAAAAATTCATCAATATGTCAGATCATAGATTAACAAAACAATTTTTTGGGATTATACCTGGGCCAGACAAATTGAGAGAAAATTTGGGGAGGTGGATTTTCAGGATATTTATAGAAATAACTTAAGATGTAATATTGGACAGATTAAATGGTTTTATTTTGAAGCCTATAAATGTAAACAAGCACTTGATATCCTACGTAAACCAAAATTACTAACCTGTATTCAAATAAAGGACATTTATGGAAGTGTTCAAATTGAATGCCTGAAAAATCAGAATCAGAAACTAGTGTTTTAGTCAAGACCACCTAACAGACCAAGGCAAGACCAAGCCCAAGGGAGGGTGAGACCGAGACAAGACCAAGACCAGACAAAAAAAAAAGTGTCCTAAAAGATGGAGTATTGTGTACACATGTACAGTGGGGGTATTTAGCCTTTCATAGTTGAGGTCTAACTATGATGTCAATTACAGGCCTCTCTCATCTTTTTAAGTGGGAGAACTTGAGCAATTGGTGCTGACTAAATACTTTTCCCCCCACTTTAGCTAACTTAAAATGTAGTGCTAATATTGACAAAGTCTTTGTTTGAGGGCAGAGGAAAGTATTTTGTTACAGATGCAGATTGTTAACGTTAGTAATGGTAAAAGTTTAAAGTTGTCCCATCGTCTCTGAAAGTGAAACACTGCAGAATGTACAAGTTGCTGTACGCTTTCTCCTGGTTGTTGTTGTTGTTTTACAATGATATTATTTATGAATAATGTAGCCAAATTTTATACTTAAAATTTTGAAGACATCCTTTACCGCTCCCAGAGAACCACTTTCCGGGAGTGCTGCTTGCAATTGACAGGGGGTGGGATGGGTGACAGCTGGTAACAAAAATACATAAATAGCAATAAGTCAGGTTTGGATTTGAATCAATAACTACATTTTAAATTCAATGAAAGCAAAGATGTTAACTAATAAATTGGACAATAATCTGACTACTTAGTGATATTTCCACAGTTGTGGTCTTGACTGGTCCTGAAATAAAATTCCGAGTCCTCAATGTCCGAGACCGAGACAAGACAGAGTACAAATGCTGTCGAATCCAAGATGAGACCAAGACCAGAGAAACTGGTCTTGAGACTGGTCTTAAGACCAAGACTGGTTTCAAGTACTACAACACTATCAGAAACATTTCATTGCCACTGTCAGTAAACAAGTTACAGATTAGGAATTTGCTCTGGTGTAATGGTGCGCATAAGCAAGGAGTGAAGAGAACTAAAGCTAAGTGGTTGAAGTGAGAAGGGTCTGCTGTGATTCTGCCTGCGCCACCTAGAGTTCTGGAGGAGTACAGCTCCTCTACAGGTCGGAGGTTGCAGTGCACACAATGTGCTGCAGTCTCTGTCTGTCTCTGCCTGTGGCCCCAGTGGACCATACAGTGATGGAGGAGGAGATGATGGACCATACAGTGATGGAGGAGGAGATGATGGACCATACAGTGATGGAGGAGGAGATGATGGACCATACAGTGATGGAGGAGGAGATGATGGACCA
>NW_013953356.1:62527-63919 GCF_001266775.1 Austrofundulus limnaeus
ATACAGTGATGGAGGAGGAGATGATGGACCATACAGTGATGGAGGAGGAGATGATGGACCATACAGTGATGGAGGAGATGATGATAGACCATACAGTGATGGAGGAGGAGATGATGGACCATACAGTGATGGAGGAGATGGACCATACAGTGATGGAGGAGATGATGGACCTTACAGTGATGGAGGAGGAGATGATGGACCATACAGTGATGGAGGAGATGGACCATACAGTGATGGAGGAGATGGACCATACAGTGATGGAGGTGATGATGGACCATACAGTGATGAAGGAGGAGATGGACCATACAGTGATGGAAGAGGAGACGGACCATACAGTGATGGAGACACTAAACAGAAATGGCTGAATCACGTTAAAACCATGTTTATAGAAACCTTGGCCACAGCCCCTGGGGGAGTTCCTTCATATGCCAGAAGTATAAATATTATTCTTACACTATTATGTGTTTACTTCTTGAGCGAGGCACGTATTWAWAAAGACTTGTTGTTCTCTTACTGTTTAATATTTCAGACTTTATCTAAACTTCAGTTAATCAAACACAGTATAACCTTCAGTGTGGTCATTTTAATGTGAGATATATTTATCTCCCTTGTTGTTGATCAGGAGTTGACCAAACGAGAAGTGGAGTATGTTGCATTGTCCAGAGACACCACAGAGACTGACCTGAAACAAAGGAGAGAGATTCGATCAGGGACGGCCTTCTACATAGACCAGGTAAACTTCTTTCTCCTTTTATCTAACAAGCAGATTCTGAGTGGCATAAAAACTTTTTACAGATAATTCCTTGTTGTGAAATACCTTATTCTGTTGTATTATTACAAAATGTAAATAACTATGTTTAATAGAAACAGTACATTATACAGTAAATACCATGTTGTAGACTTAAAAAAATCTTTGTTCAGTCAGATTTGCAGTGAGAGGTGGTAGCGGTTAGATTTTCATGAAGAAATATTTTAACAAATGTTTTACATGATTATTTTTTTAAAAGTTGAAATAAAACAAAGCAGTATTTCAGGGGAAACATACATGCAATGTTTTTTTATCCTGACACGGTGCATAACGTTCTAAAAATAAGACTTATACTCCAAACACTTGTTTGCACACTGGTTCTATTCTACAGTGTGTCTTAGTAGCTGTGTTTCCATTGACCATGAAAATGCACAAATCAGAATTTCGAAAATAAATTTGCTCAATGGAAACACGTCAATTTAGAAAAAAATTTAGTTTTTCGACAAAACGTTTTTGCTCTAGGATGAGGTGGTTTTTCGGCCGTATTGAAATTGATGTTTTTCGCAAAACTGCAATGAAACACTTTTTTCACATCACAGGAGTCACGTGATCAACAACCGTCTGTTTCTACTGGTGAAAAAGAC
>NW_013953356.1:65064-67732 GCF_001266775.1 Austrofundulus limnaeus
GAATAAAACAGAAAATTGTGGATTTCTCACACATTTTTAACAAAACGGGAATCTGTTAAGTTGCTAGTTGGAAAAAAAGGAATGGAAAAAAAATAAGGTAAAACACTCGCTCCAGCCTGAACAGAGAAACGTAAAACTAACATTTAAACACAGGATAACATTTTTATCTAAAGATTTACTCAAAAACAAACTACAAGCATGACCTGAGGGGTAAACATGATCCGAATGAGTACTGGAACTGTTTGTTTACATTCCCTGTGGTTCTGTCTGGGCTGATCTGACGTCAGTTACTGTTCATTTGATTGGTTCACTGGTCGGGTTACGTCACACAGATGAGATTAACTTCATGTTAATTATTTGTAGTGACTAACTTGTTTTTGTTTTGTTCTTTCACACGGAGTTAAACTCTACAAGTAGAAGCTAACATTAGCTAAAGTTAGCTTACCATTGTCCATCGTCCTGCTCTCGTCTTTAGCGTCCTTCGGTAATTTTTCTTCACGTTTGGTGTAGTTTGTTATTATTGTGGTGTCGCAAATAAAACTAAACAAGATTTGCGTGTAATTATGATATCGCCCGGCCAGGGTAGAGTAGTACWGGCTGRGAGAGCAGYGGCGCCCTCTACTGGATGAAGGCAAAACTACACTGGAAAAAGGTTTAAATGGATGTTTTCAATCGAATGGAAGAAATTTTAATCTAATAAACTATTATTCGACAATTAATCATAAGTCGATTCATTGTTTGCATCCCTAGTTTTAAACCCCCCCCCACACACACAGAAACACACACATGCAATTACTTAAACAAAATGGCATATGGAAACTTTTTTTTATCAGTAATTAGTTGAAAGGATTTAAATAGAGTATTGTTCTATTCTATTCTATTCTATTCTATTCTATTCTATTCTATTCTATTCTATTCTATTCTATTCGACAATTAATCATAAGTCGATTCATTGTTTGCCCCCCCCCCCCCACACACACACACACAGAGAGACACACACACACATGCAATTACTTAAACAAAATGGCATATGGAAACTTTTTTTTTATCAGTAATTAGTTGAAAGGATTTAAATAGAGTATTGTTCTGTTCTATTCTATTCTATTGTATTATTGCTCTGTGTGGACAGTTTCACATGAGAACGGTACCACAGTCATTTCTTGAATTTTCACTAAGTGTGTTTAAAAGGCTGTGATCTGTTTTATAGTTGAGCTAATGTTTTRTTAGCTGCTTTCTGTTATAGTGACACTGCTCTTTAAGTTTACAAAAAATAACTCATAATAAACCTATATTAAAAACACAAAAGTGATTTTGCATTTATTTGAAATTACTGCTATACAAAGCATGAAAATATGATTTTTGATTCTAAAAACAGAAATAGAAATAGAGACGTATTTCTTAAAAGAACCTGCTACCTTAAGGCTGTTGCATGACGAGTCTGTTGTTTTTTTTTAGACAACTTAGATTTAAATAAMTAGTAAACTTATCAATTTTTGTATTCACTAAGGTTGCAATTTGATGCTTTATTTATCTTCAAGTGAGCTATTTACTTTGGCAGATTTTTACAGAAAGGTATGTGAAGGAGGTTAAAGTGGTTCTATAAAAGAATGTAATTTTTTTGCTTATATCAAAGACACTAAAAAAACAAGAAAATTGCCACCCTAAAGCATAAAATTTACATCCACTTTGACATGCAAACATCTAATAATGAGATGCATCATTTGTTCACAGTAAGAGCTAATAATTATACCAAACTTTGCAAGCTGATGTCATGTGATCTCAGACAGCAGCAGTTTGATTGATTCTCAACCATTTAACAAATGCATTTGTTATTATTTCCTCTTAAAATCTTTTAGACATTAGTCKTTTCAGTATGTCTGAGTGTTTTCTTTCTAACTGGAGGACAGAACACAGCTCATCCTGTTTCCCTATCTCTTGCCACCCTGTGTCAYCCACATTTCTAACAGTTACAGCGTTGGTGTTGAAAATGGATCAAGAGTTAAATTTAGAGCATCTGGTCTTTGCAACAGTTTTATAGCTGTGCTTCCCACACAACCTGCCATGTATTTACATGTTAACCTAATTACATGGCTGCTCGCTCTGCGGTTCACCCAGACGGCTAAACTTTCCTGTGTCTTGACGTCAGCTGTGCTCTTTGAACTCTGCTGAAGAGGAGATGGACATGCACGTGTTAAGTAAGCCACACAAAAAAGTTTGATTGGGAGCAGAAAATAGACCTTCCCAAAACGACGTGGACTGTTTGAAAAGTTTGTACTGTAGTGTGGTAGACTTTACAAATAACCATGAGATGTTCCACTGCCCTGATGTGGAGGACTTTCAGCCCCTATGTACAGTTGAAACCAGATGTTTACCGTATTTATTCAAGTATAATACGTAAAATTAAATCCAGAAAATCATCCATAAAGTTTGGAGGTAGTACTATTCTCGGATAAATATTTTTACTTATGTATTTTAACTGAAATATCGGCTTCATTCACAAAATGCCTGAGTCCAGAAATGAGACCACGTCGTAAAAATCAGTTGAAACGAGCTCACCTCTGATACTCCTCTGTGCTTCAGAGTGAGATAATAATAGATCCAGGCAGGAGACATGATGTGAAATAAAAGTATTCCTGCACCTTAGTAATGATAACAAACTAATGACATT
>NW_013953356.1:69931-71553 GCF_001266775.1 Austrofundulus limnaeus
ATCGTATTATACACGAGATCGTATTATACACGAGATCGTATTATACATGAGATCGTATTATACACGAGGTCGTATTATGCATGAGATCGTGTTATGCATGAGGTCGTATTATACATGACATCGTATTATACATGAGATTGTATTATACATGAGATCGTATTACACATACATGAGATCATATTATACATGAGATCGTATTACACATACATGAGGTCGTATTATACATGAGGTCGTATTATACACGAGATCTTATTGTACATGACATCGTATTATACACGAGATCGTATTATACACGAATAAATACAGTACATACATTGTATAAAAGACACATATACTGTGCAGTATGCAGTTTTTCACAGTGTCTGACATGAAATAAGAATAACTTTCTTGACAGAATAAACTTTTCCCATTTTAGGTCAGTTAGAATCACCAATTTTTTTTTCTATTTTCTAAATGCCAGAATAATGAGAAAATTTTTAAGGCAATTTTTATTCCTTTAGTCAAAAATATAAATACACTTCATTAGTATTTAGTACCATTGCCCTTGAACTGTATGACTTAAAACATTTTAGATTTCCTTCCACAAGCTTCTCACAGTAGTTGGCAGGACTTTTGGCCCATTCCTCTTGACAGAACTGCRAAGAGGAATGGGCCAACTGTCAGAACTGCCCATAAATGTTTGATAGGATTGAGATCTCAGAGCTTTTGCCTGAAGGCAGTTTATTGTGTTTTTGGTCTGTGGGTGGGAACTGGAGCACACAGTCACCAGGATAACATGCAAACTCCACAGAAAAAGACCCCAGGTCCAAACCAGGGATCAAACCCAGGACTTTTCGCTGTGAGGCATCAGTGCTAACCACTGAGCCGCCATGCTGCCAGTTTGGAGTATGTGTTAGGGATAAAACTCAGCTACTACCACAACTTAACCTTTTTAAAACTGACTTGAGATGTTGCCCCTTTGAATGTTTTTTGTGTCATTTGGTGGTGGCAGCCATWCTGAGTTGTAAAGGTTTCAAACATTTCTGATTTCTAGATGTACAGCCCGTAATTACTGAGTTTTATTAAAAAATGTTAATTTGTTCAAGAGATATTTTGCTAGAAGACACAGTTGACTCCAAAAATGTATGCCAAACTTTTAAAAACCGAGCTTGTATACCTGTTAGTTCTCAGAGTATTTGTTGTGAATGACTCTTAGATATTACCACATCAAACTTTAGCCTGATATCAGGAAAACTGACTGAGTTATAGTCATTTTTCTGTTTGCTAARAACTAATGATTGCAGCTGGTAGAGCAGGTTCAGATTGTTTCCTGACATACCCTAACTGTCTGCTTGCTGAGAATTAACAAGCATCACTGATTAGTGTTGATTGCCTACTGTATAATTTTGTCTCTAGTGTGCCGTGAGAGCTGCAACACAAGGTAGAGTTCTGGTCCTTGAGGGTCTGGAGAAGGCAGAGAGAAACGTTCTACCGGTTCTCAACAATCTCTTGGAGAACAGAGAAATGCAGCTGGAGGATGGACGCTTCCTGACTTCAGCTGAGCGTTATGACAAGCTGCTGCAGGTAGGCCTCATCCCTGACACACATCAGACATTTACCTATCAAAACCTTATGGTTTAGAG
>NW_013953356.1:72506-78089 GCF_001266775.1 Austrofundulus limnaeus
CCATCCATCCATCCATCCATCCATCCATCCATCCATCCATCCATCCATCCATCCATCCATCCATCCATCTAAAAACATGCAAATAAAACTTTGGCTTGTCTAGTATTCCCACGGTATATAAAATTGCATGCCTCAATCTTTTTGCATGCAAATTGCATTGAATAAAAAGTCAGACAGTACAGTTAGTTTTCATGTGTTGCAGGAGCACACCAAAGAGGAGCTGGACAGCTGGAAGATTGTCCGTGTCAGTGAGGACTTTAGAGTCATTGCTTTGGGTCTTCCTGTTCCCAAATACAAGGGGAACCCGCTGGATCCTCCCCTCCGCTCTCGCTTTCAAGCCAGAGACATCTATTACCTTCCATTCAAGGTCAGAGGTCCAAGAACCTGCACATTGTCCAACATCAACAGTTTTCCTCAAACAGCATGTCTCTGTAAGGACATAAAATGTAGTTAATGAGATGATAGCAAAATRAAAGAAGTGTAGTGGGTTTGTTGGGACAGGAAAGAGACACAGAGAAATATAGAAGGACTGGTCCAAGTATATTTTCCTCTAGAAGATAGACAAAGAAAAATAGAAATACTTACAATAATAAACATGTAGAGGAGAGTGACTAAAGGCAGCTGTAGAGTGAGGAAATGTGGTCAGTCTGTCATCCAGTAGTCTTAGCTCACAGCAGCAGAACCAAGGGTTAACCTAGGAAACYAACCCTAAATATAGGATTAATCAAAAAGGAAAGTCTTAAGTCTAGTCATAAGAATAGACAGTGATAKACTTTCAGATTTTCCACAGTTGGAGTCATAATTGTTTTCTTTGTGGGGTGTTAGCCCCTTCATAATTTTTATCTTGATATTTTTAGGACCATCTGGAAATGCTGTATGCAGCCGGACCAAATATTTCTGCAGAAAGGTAATGTAAGAAGCTGAGGCAATTTAAAACGGCTTCCTGATGATTTTTGAAACATTTGTTATATCTCGTCAGAGTGTCGCAGCTGCTGTCCCTTGCCACAACACTGTGCTCCCAGGAGTCATCTAGTTTGGGCCTCCCTGACTTTCCTGTGGACAACCTTATTTCTGCACTTCATGTTCTGGTGAGACTTGAGAAGAAAGTTTGTTTGAAATTTAAAAAGAAAAAAAAAGAACAGTTTTTTTTCTTTCTTTGCTGCAGAACATTTTCCCCATGATGTCCTCCCAGCAGTTAATACAGAGACTTTATCCTTACAAGAGTATTTTGGGAAAAGATGGACACACTGCTGTTGAGGGTGTGTTGAATGTAAGTTCACTCAAATAACTGGTTCAAATTTGATCTTTGTGTTGTTTTATTAACTGTTGGTACAGTATAATATGTGATGCAGATGCATGGTTATTGTCTGTACCTTGTCTTTCGTTGTTTTTTTCAGCGGTTTGAGCTTTTGGATGGCTGTCGTCCCTCAGCTCCTGGTGCTATTCTGAGTGTGTCCCTATCAAAGGAATTCGAAGGCCATGCAGATGTCACAGTCCGGGTCGCAGACAAGGATGTCACCTTCCAGGTACAGCACCATGAGTCTGTTTTATGTTGTTGTGTCATGACCATGACCAAGTTTGTATTATTTCTTTTACACAAGATACTTATCAGTGCGAAGGTGCAAATMATTTTTTGTTGTATAAAAATAAATGCATGCATTCATACATCTGGAAGTTTTCATCTCCAAGCAAATTCCCACTGAAACCTTTTGGAAGCAGTTAGAGCAGCAAGTTTCTAAATCAGTTATCATCTTACACTTATACAACCAAGTGAAAAAAGTCGGGGATTGGCAGTGGCAGCCATATATGGCTCGCATTCCTTGAAGATGTTTAATCAGAGTGATAATGCGTTTGCTGCTTTTTCATGCCATATTTTTTTYTATTTTCATCAAACTTCAGGTTCCTGTTGGCAGCAAAGAGCTGCGTCCCCCCAACAGCAGTTCCACCTTCATAAACACACCGAGCCACTCACAGCTGCTGGCTGAGATGATGCAGTCACACATGGTGAAGGACATGTGCCTGATAGGAGCCAAGGTAGCTGCCATACTGTGCAACATGCACACAAGTTGTRCAGAARGAATGGTTTCTGATATTGATAGTAAGCATTTTGGGTTTTCCAGGGCTGTGGCAAGTCGGTGATTGCGAGAGAGTTTGCTGAGATGCTGGGCTACAGCATTGAGCCTGTCATGCTTTACCAGGTACAACATTCACAATTGTTTAATATCAGAATTAAAATAGAATAAAATGCATTTTTGTGAAACAGAAATGAAAAGTTTATCCTATTTACAGTAAAACATAATAAAACACATTGACAACATGACACTATTTTATATCTTGTCATTACAAGAGTTATGCCATCCATCCACCCATCCGTCCATCCATACATCCATCCTCCCTCCTAATACTCCGCTTTACATTTCCGAAGGCTTTAGCTTGAGCAGGGAGGCCCAGACCTTTCTTTACACAGCCACATCTTCCAGCTCTCTTGGGAGGATTCCATGGAGTTCCCAGGCTAGTCGAAATATAGTTTAGCTTCACTATCAAACCCTCTCACATACACAATCAAACTCTCTCACATACACTATCAAACCCTCTCACATACACAATCAAACTCTCTCACATACACTATCAAACTCTCTCACATACACTATCAAACCCTCTCACATACACTANATCAAACCCTCTCACGTACACTATCAAACCCTCTCACGTACACTATCAAACCCTCTCACATACACTATCAAACTCTCTCACATACACAATCAAACTCTCTCACATACACTATCAAACCCTCTCACATACACTATCAAACTCTCTCACATACACTATCAAACTCTCTCACATACACTATCAAACCTCTCACGTACACTATCAAACTCAACAAGTATCAAAGATATAGTATATCTGTTTTCCTGTTTATTACACAGCTGCCCAAAGAGTGTGAGTCTTCCCATGAAGAGGCATTTAACAGAATAGTTCATTCATTACAACTTACTGCGGCTGCGTTGAATTCTTTCACTGGATGTCACTCACATATCTGTATTGAAATACACTGCCTGGCCAAAGAAAAAGTCACCACCAGAAAAATGGTCACACACACTAATATTTTGTTGGGCTGCCTTTAGTTTTGATTACGGCATGCATTGTTTTGATAAGATTCTGTAGTGTCACAAGATTTATTTCCATCCAGTGTTGCGTTAATTTTTCACCAAGATCTTGCATTAATGATGGTAGAATTTGACCGCTGCACAAAGCCTTCTCCAGCACATCCCAAAGATTCTCAATGGACTCTGTGGAGCCAATTCATGTGTGAAAATTATGTCTCATGCTCCTTCAACCACTCTTTCACAATTCGAGCTCTGGGAATCCTGGCATTGTCATCTTGGAATATGCCCGTGCCGTCAGGGAAGGAAAAAAAATCCATTGATGGAATAACCTGGTCATTCAGTATGTTCAGGTAGTCAGCTGACCTCATTCTTTGAGTACATACTGTTGTTGAACCTAGTTGAATCCAGGTGGATACATTCTTTTGGCTGGGGAGAGTAGCTTAATCATGAGGCAGTCATCTATCTGCATCATAACTTTGGGCCCAGTTATAGAATCAGTGCTCTGTTTTTAATATGGTTTCACCATCAGAGAGTTACTCAATAATCACTGCCTGAAAGAAACTGTTCAAATCAGCTTTTCTTTCCTCTTATCCTCGCAAACACTGCCGTGATATGTTACCATGATATTAACAGACATTTACTACATAGCCCCCCTCCAACTGAAAAAGTGCTATTAGATGTTATCAAAATTTAGAAGCTTTGTCAGATTATTTAGGGACATACAGGGGTTAAACAATGAACCTGAAACAGCTGTCATTTTAGTGTGGGAGGTTTCATGGTTAAACTGGACCAGCCTGGTGGTCAATCTTCATTAACTGCACATTGGACCAGTAAGAGCAGAGTGTGAAGGTTCAATTAGCAGGGTAAGAGCACAGTTTGGCTCAAAATATTGCAACGTACACAACATTATGGGTGACATACCAGAGTTCAAAAGAGGACAAAYWGTTGGTGCACGTCTTGCTGGAGCATCTGTGACCAAGACAGCAAGTCTTTGTGATGTATCAAGAGCCACAGTATCCAGGGTAATGTCAGCATACMACCAAGAAGGACCAACCACATCCAACAGGATTAACTGTGGACGCAACAGGAAGCTGTCTGAAAGGGATGTTATGGTCAAAACCAGCTATTTCACTTTTATTGTCTAATCCCTGTAGTTAAAATGGATTATTATATACTGCAAGAAACATTGCTGCTTTCTGAAGCTGTTTTTGATGTGTGATATTTTTTATTAAACTAATGTAAATACTTTACATTTTTATCTAAATTTTCCAAAATTCATTGCAAATATTTTTATGTACTTTTATGTTCCATAAACTCAACAGTTCCTTTTAAGCCCTGTTGGGCCCAGTACAGGGCCGACAAGAGAACTGAAGGAAATCTTCTAAAATCTTGTGGGCTTAAATGGTTACAGTTTATTAGTGTTGTAGTACTTGAGACCGGTCTCAAGACCACTTTTTGATGGTCTTGGTCTTGTCTCGGACTCGACAGCATTTGTACTCGGTCTTGTCTCGGTCTCGGACATTGAGGACTCTGAATTTTATTTCAAGACCAGTCAAGACCACAACTGTGGAAATATCACTAAATAGCTGGATTATTGTCCAATGTATTTGTTAACATCTTTGCTTTCATTGGATTTAAAACATACTGATTCAAATCCAAAGCCAGAGCAGTCCATTCATGTTTGATAAGGGGTTTATGGCTATCTAGCAGCGCAGAAACCTTTTTTGATTTTTTTTAACACACCATCTTTTAGGACACAGTGCTTTTAGGAGTGTAGTACCACTGAAAAGCTTCAGCAAATTCTTACTGCAAGTGTAACAGTGCAGCAGCTTTGGTGTTTCTTTATATATGTCCATGCTTTCTTACACATCGATGCTAGGAAATAGAAGTTCAAAGTAATTTCTGTTCTCATGCCAACTGTCTTTGCTTCTTTATGTAACTTCCAGGACATGACAGCCAGGGACCTTCTTCAGCAGAGGTACACTCTGCCCAACGGAGACACAGCATGGAGGCCATCTCCAGTGGTCACTGCTGCCATCGAGGGCAAAATGCTGATCCTCGATGGCATACACAGAGTTAACCTTGGAACCCTGTCTGTGCTCTCCAGGTGCTGCAGCAGATTTTTTATTTAATTTWTTTTATTTTAGGACTGCATTGTTAAAATTAATTATTTCTTTATCTGTAAAGTTGAAGAGGTTTCTCAGCTCACTGTGCCTCATTTTAACTCCCAGATTGCTCCATGAAAGGGAGTTAGATTTATATGATGGGACCAGACTGCTGAGGTGGGACAGGTACCAGATGTTGAAGGAGCAGCTGCAGCTTACTGATCAGCAGCTGCAAGAGAGGTACACACACACACACACACACACACACACGTTTGTTCTTCTATCCTCATGGGGACTTTGCATTGACTTCCATTCATTTACCGGTCATTTCTACAGCCTTATGGTGCGTTCACACCAAACGCGATTTCAGC
>NW_013953356.1:78621-80235 GCF_001266775.1 Austrofundulus limnaeus
CTGGACTCGGGACAACAATAGTCCTGAAAGCGAGCTGTGAGCCTCTCCCGCAGCTCCTGGGTGATGAAACTCAGAATGTCTCTGAATTGTCTGGTGAATGAATTATGAATTAATTATCTGATGAACATGACATGCTCTTGTTCTCTGTAAATAAAGCAAAGCCACTTCCTCGTCCGACAATAAACAGAGCCCGACAGAGGAGGGAGGGGCGGGGAGGCTCTTGCCGTGCAGCGCTTCAAGAGCTGACCTGTCTGACCTCAAAGTGCACAAGCTTCAAACTTGAAGCGTTGGCTGCGATATTGAAGCTGAAATCGCGTTCGGTGTGAACGCAGCATTAGTCTAAATAGCCGAAATGCTCATTGACCCAGTGGACACCACTGAAGATTAAGTCCTGAAATTATCTTTTTAGCACTAAATAAGTACTAGAAACTAGTTATTACTGAGACAGCCCACTGTTCCTGTACTAACTGTGCAAMAAAACTAAGCTTCCAAGAGAGTAACCTTAAAGGAATYCAAATAAACTTCCAAAAATCAGAAGAAGCGAGCTGCACCAATTCCATTGCTATGGAAACTGCTTAAAGTAGACAAGAACAATACAATTTAAAACAAAAWACGACCTTTATTCTTGARGRTATGATTCAACCTAAAATGGATGYTGTGTAACTGCRCCATCAACAGGCAAGAGGACACAACCACATTTAGACCAGTCCCCCAGCTGATAGACCAACACTATGTTAAGGCTATAGTAACACTAATCTCAGTGAACTGTAAACAGTCTTAAGTAAATATTAAATCTATAGATTTCYTTAAATATTTCTTTTGATTAGATTAACACCACTGTAAAATCCCAGATACATCTACCAGACCACACTCCCAACCATTCCTGACCCCTCCCCCTAACGCTCACCCTTCTCAGCCTATTCCTCCCTTCTTTGAACTTTTCTCCATCTCTACGAAGCACAACATACTGTAAAGCAAGCACTCCATGTACTAGCTTAGTTTTACTGAAACAGTATGCATACACTCACTGGAATATGCCAGACTAACCCTAACTTCTTACCTAAAATTAACAACACAGATACATGCCCAACTATAAAACTTTACCTAAAATTAACCGAACAGATATGTGCTCAACCATAACAACACAGGTTTCTACATATCTAAAATGATCCTCCCTAAAAACCCTAAACCAAACAAAACATTATTACCTGAAAGCAGAAGCCTGAAATACCCAGCTTCTTTAAATTTTCTCAAGTAATGTGTTCATGTGCACTTTTGTGTGTGTTTTGTTGAAAAAGCAACCAAGCCCACAGGAAAGAGATTTGTGGTACAATGTCTGGGTTAGTTGAACCCACTTCCTCTTCCTCCACTCTTGTGGCCCAGAAAAAGTGTGTGTGTGGGTTTCTGTGTGATTGAACACTGGGATTTTATTTCATATTTTATTGCAATTGCAGTTTTTTTTATAACTTGAGTAGACAAAAATATATAAAATATCAATTTAAAATTTAAAACAACACAAAAACATACACAAAAGGCACTACACTGCAAAAACTGTCCATCTAACCAAGTTTTAAAACCTTATATCAGCCAAAAAAAGTCTTTTTGATCTTGTTT
>NW_013953356.1:80337-85897 GCF_001266775.1 Austrofundulus limnaeus
CTGATTTACTAAACAAGAACTGATTGTGTAAGAATAATCATCGTTTTCAGAATGTGTAAGATTATTTGTCTTGTCTGATTTCAAAGTGCACAAGAATCCAACTTGAGACGTTGGATGGTTTTTTGATACAAGAAACACATTCGGTCTGAATGCAACTTAAGTTCTTTGCAAATTGATGAACCTGCTCTTCTTTACTTATGACCTTATTTWAAAAAAGTGGCACAATTTAAAACATTTACATGTTCTATGTTCCATTGTACATGAACTATGGGTTTATGAGATTTGCAAATCATTGCAGTYAGTTTTCCATTTCCATTTTACAGAATTTACCAACGTCTTAGGAACTGAGATTTTAAATGGAACTATAGCAGTCTTTGACTGCCGWAAAAATAAAAAATAMAAAAAAGTCCAGCATGGCTGTGTTTGTGGTTTGATTAAAATGCACTTTATCAGTGGGGTTCACACTCACACACACTCTTGACACACTCCATTTGAGTGCCTCTCCCACATTGGTTTGGACACAGCTGAGCAGATGTTCAACAGCCTTCATCTAACACTTCATCTCTGTGTGTGTGTTATCAGGTTGATCTTCCCTATCCACCCATCGTTCAGAGTGCTGGCCCTGGCAGAGCCTCCCATTGTGGGGGCCAGTTCAAGCAGCAGTAACAGCAGAGGACAGCAGTGGTTGGGGCCGGAACTGCTGACTATGTTCCTTTACCACACTGTCGCTCCGCTGGCTAAAGCAGAGGAAATGAGTCTCATTGAGGGACTGGTGAGTCCCACATACAAAACCTCACTTATATTTCTCCTGACAGAATTAATTATTTATATGTTTTGGTTATTTTTGTCCTCATTATCACTCACCTTTTTAAGTGTAACAATGTTCCAAAAGAAGCAGCAGAGCAGCTATTACTCCTTGTGCACAGTCTCCGCAAGACAAACGACCCTACAGTAAGTTTGTTTACTTTTGRTCACATTTTCATCCATACCTGCAAACATAGAGTATAGTGCTTGTGTTTGACTTGTCTTTCTAGGCGCAGTCTCTGGCCTCTTCCCTCTCAACCAGACAGTTACTGAGGATCTGTCGCCGCCTCTCTCAATACCCAGAGGACAGTGTTGCTTACGCGGTCAATAAGGCTTGTCTCTCCAGGTGCCTCCAAATATACACACCCTCGAATTGCTTTGTTTTCACAATACGTTTTAGTCCTTTCTGATAAAAGGATGTTTTTAAAGGTCCTTGCAGTGTTGACATGACTTAGGACATGAAAGGAGATTTCAAACGGTGGACAGGAACAGAAAATACGGTTATATGTTAATCATATTTGATGGATGTGTTCAATTTAAAAATCTTCTACTATTGCTAATGTTTCATAGTAATATATTGTTTAGTAGATTGTACCTACTGCTGTTACAACCGAATTTCACCCCTGCAGGACAATAAAGGCCGTTTCTATTCTATTCTATTCTATTCTATTCTATTTGTTAAAATATATCACAACACATAAGATGGGTTGTGTTAAACATTTTGGGTGTAATATTTTACCAGTCATCCTCAAGCACGTTCTTTTAACAGTGTGGCAAGCCTTAAAAGGAAGTATCCTTTGACCTCTTACAGCACACATAAAGAATAGTGTGCCCTCTGCTGGTGCTGATTAAAACAGCACTGTATCACAGAAATRGGTTTACAGGGGTTACATTCATTTTGCAGGTGTGCTCAAGTAGATTAAACCAGTACGAGAGGCATCTTATCAGATCCCTGAGCCACCTCAAATGACCTTTCGATGAGGAGGAACAGCAGCTCTTCTATGAGCTCCCTCCAGATTTCTTCACCCCGTCTCTATGGCTGAGCCTAGCCACCCTATGAAGAAAGCTCATTTTGGTCCTGATACACGCCTCATGACCATAGGTGTGGGTTGGAACATAAATAGACCAGTAAATCAAGAGCTTTTCCTTTTGACTCAGCTCTTTCTTCACCACAGCTGACTGAAGCAGTGCCCTCATTACTGAGGATGAGGCCCCAATCATACAGTGCATCTCCCACTCCATCCTATYGTCACTCATGAACAAATCACCCAGTTACTTAAACTCCTTCAACTGAGGCAGAAACTCAGCTCCTGCTTTGGTTGTACAGGGACTGATTTGCTCTTAGTTAAAGTTATGGAACTGAATTGAAACAAATTTAATTTAATTGAACTGAAACAAAACAAAATGAAACTCAGACACTCCATATTCCCACAGCACCCCCACAGAATGCCTTGAGAAACACGGTCAAAAGCATTCTCCAGGTTTACAAAACATGTAGGCCAGAGAGGCAAACTCTCACAAACCCCTTAGTAAGTCTGCAAGGGTAAAAATCAGATCCACTGTTCTGCAACCAGGGCTGAAGACACACTGTTGCTCCTAAATTTGAGGTTTTATGATCAATTGGAGCCTCCCTTCCAACACCCTGTTTTCCAGGAAGGGTGAGACGTGTGATTGCATGATAGTTTGAACAGACTCTCCTGTTCCCTTTTTTAAAAATGGGAAACACCACCCCGGTCTGCCGCTCCACAGAAGTTGTCCCAGTCCTCCTTGCACTGTTAATGAGACATGTCAACCATGAACACCTTACATACGACCTCGTTTTGTCCTCGTTATTTAAAATCAAGACTACCTTGAAAGGTAGTCTGCAACCACATTGGCCTCTGAGCATGATGTCAGCAGCACATGTGGTGGTCCCGCTGGGCTTGCTTCACATGAGGTGCCTGCAGAGATGGTTCAACTGCCAGCGGATCGATCCTGTGGACCACAAGCGATGAGTGATCTTGGTTCCTCCCTCGGTGGGAGCAGATCTGAGTTGCTGCAAAAATCTCCACAAAATGTCAGAAGGAGTCCCTCTGAGCAGAGCGACATCTCATACCTCGGTGTTCAGCGGCGCGCCCCTCTCAGGGCGGGGGTCAAATGCCAGGGCATAATTTAAACCCAATAAAAATAAATGAGTAAGTGAGTGAGTTAGGGAGGGAGGGAGGGAGGGAGGGAGGAAGGGAGGACGGACGGAAACTTGTCCACTATGCCGGGTAAAGGAAACTTGTCCACTACGCCGGGTAAAGGAAACTTGTCCACTACGCCGGGGAAAGGAAACTTGTCCATTACGCCGGGGAAAGGAAACTTGTCCACTATGCCAGGAAAAGGAAACTTGTCCACTACGCCGGGAAAAGGAAACTTGTCCACTACGCTGGGAAAAGGAAACTTGTCCACTACGTCGGGGAAAGGAAACTTGTCCACTACACCGGGTAAAGGAAGCTTGTCCACTACGCCAGGGAAAGGAAACTTGTCCACTACGCCGGGGAAAGGAAACTTGTCCACTACGCCGGGGAAAGGAAACTTGTCCACTACGCCGGGGAAAGGAAACTTGTCCACTGCGCCGGGGAAAGGAAACTTGTCCACTATGCTGGGAAATGGAAACTTGTCCACTACGCCGGGAAAAGGAAACTCGTCCACTACGCCGGGAAAGGAAACTTGTCCACTATGCCGGGTAAAGGAAACTTGTCCACTGCACCGAGGAAAGGAAACTCGTCTTATTGATTACGCCAGGGAAAGGAAACTTATCCAGTACGCCAGGGAAAGGAAACTTGTCCACTATGCCGGAAAAAGGAAACTTGTCCACTATGCCGGGAAAAGGAAACTTGTCCACTACGCCGGGTAAAGGAAACTTGTCCACTGCACCGAGGAAAGGAAACTCGTCTTATTGACTACGCCAGGGAAAGGAAATGTATCCACTATACTGGGTAAAGGAAACTTGTCCACTACGCCCGGTAAAGGAAACTTATCCACTATGCCGGGTAAAGGAAACTTATCCACTACGCCGGGGAAAGGAAGCTTGTCCACTACGCCGGGGAAAGGAAGCTTGTCCACTACGCCGGGTAAAGGAAACTTGTCCACTACGCCGGGGAAGGAAACTTGTCCACTGTACAGGGGCTGGACATCGAGGGCCACAGTCCTTCATGTTTTACTTTTTTCTCTGCTCCAACATACTTGATTTGAATGAATGAGTGATTATCCGGTTTCTGGAGAATTTGGAGAGGTAATTCAATGACTGAATCAGCTGTGCTGGAGCAGGGTAAAAATTAAAACATGCAGGGCTGCAGCCGTCCAGGACCAGGATTGCCCACCCCTGCACTACGCCATGTGCTCACTGAGATAACATGCACCCATTGCTGTTACCTGTGTGTAAGGGCTAAGCATTTTTACCTAGCATCCTTTGCACTAATTAGACATTTTATGAAAAAAGCAGAGGGTCCATTGCCCAATAAAGGTTTAAGCATTTCTTTTCATACCCCAAGACAGAATATAACATGTGAAAAACAAGTTAGATCAGCAGAGTAAGACTATAGTAATGTAATTAATTAAAYTAATTGTGATAAAAAAGAAAAGTGCTAATCAGCATAGTTTTCAGTATAATGCTTTGTCGTATAGTACAACAGCAAGTTCGGACAAGAGCGTAACTTTATGTCTGCCATTGTGGGGTTTATGCTCTAAAACCCTGCATGTCATTTTCAGCAGTTATGCTTAAATTTACATGTATGACATCATATTTTTTAATCAGGTCACCTATAAACAAGAGAGTTGCATCTGTGTACTTAACTAGTTAATTTCTACCATGTTTGAGCAAATGATGTCATTTTATTGGAGGGCTTATATTCGCTGGATCAAATTATTGTGGGGGTCATAACCTCCCCTGCAAATTACRCCKATGGGTTCGGAGCAAACCAAACACATCCTATCATCATAACACCTCATACCAGCTGTCAGCATGGTGGTGGAGGACTGATGGTTCTGCAGCCACAGGACTTGTGCACCTTACATTCATTGAATCGACCAAGAACTAGTCTATTCAATAATTCTAGAGTCAAGATGAGACCATCTGTTTGGCAACTTAAGTTCGGACCAAACTGGGTCAAAAACAAGACAGTCATCCCGAACACAGAAAATCTAAAGCAAAGTGACTGACAAAGAAAAGACCATAGGTGTATAAATAACTGAGTCAAGTTCCAGACCTCAAACTTAATAAAAATTGTGTGTTAAGATTTCAACAAAAATATTTATAAAGACAGCAGACTTCGTAGAGCTTTAGTATCATTGTAAAGAAATGTTTGTTGGAATAGTCTTCAGTGTTGATTAGTTTTTACTTGTTTGTTTTGTCATTTCTGTATGTTTTTGGGTTGAAATAAAAAAAGAAAATTCTGTTTGGATTTGTGCTTCAGGTTCCTGCCCAGCCTGGCTCRTGCCTGTCTTGAAAAAAGCCTCACCAACTGCTCCATACAGGACACACTGGATCCTGCTGAGCACTCTCGTGATTATTGCTGTAAGTTTGATATTGATATTTATTAYAGGATTGGATGTCATCAGTTGGTTGCTATGCATAATAAAGTGCACATTCAGATGCATATGTATTAAGTTGTGTCAATAAAAACAGTGCATGTCAGTTTCATGTGCTGCTTCATCCCGTAGAATTGCTCATATATACAGCGGGTAAAATAAGTATTGAACACGTCACCATTTTTCTCAGTAAATACAGTGG
>NW_013953356.1:89802-93116 GCF_001266775.1 Austrofundulus limnaeus
CACTCACACCTAGGGACAATTTAGAGTTATCAATTAACCTAACAGTCATGTTTTTGGTCTGTGGGAGGAAGCCGGAGTACCCGGGGAGAACCCACGCATGCACGGAGAGAACATGCAAGTCGAAGTCAACAGGATAATAGTCGAGTCGACAGCAACTAGTCGCTATGACATCATAGGAACTCAAGACAAGATGGTTTGCAGTAAATTCGAGGCTTTATTACCCATATTCACAAACAAAATATTATTCATGCAAAATAACAAATTCAATTAGCAAACAAAAACAAAACACTTGGAGCCTATATTTATGCTCTACCTTTTATCATACTGCAGATAAATCACAGGAAAATAAAAAAATTATTAAGCTGCAAAAGTGAAACAAAGTGCCTATTTTTGACAAACGAAACCAAAAGTTATCATAAACAAAAGGTAAAGTTCACTCTTCAATAAAGTTCACTCTTCAATAAAGTTCACTCACTGTCAGTCTCCTCAGTCAGTACATTTAAAGTGCACTTAATTTAACAGAGTCTTTGTGGTTTGCAATGTGATACTGGCCTGGGATGGTATCAGATTCCTGGCATGAATTATTGTCCCAATCCTCGCCTGTCGATCAGACTACATTCCTACTTACTAACTCTCATCTTTGGGTTGTGAACTAGAGAACAAGATACAGGTGGTCAATTGAGTTTTCTCTGCAAGGTAACTGGAATCTGCCTTAAGCCTACTTCACACTCCCTCTGCACTGCCGAAATCAGCTTTGATTGTTGTTTCATGACAAAAATCTTTTGTCGCAATTCGCCGGCAGAACGTTKAACCCCTTCCACATAAGAACTTATTGTGTGATTGGTCAGAAGTTTGTGGGAATGTTTGTTCACGCTGAAAGTGCTCAGATGCTGCATTCTGCTTCAACCACTCACTTCCTAAAAAACAACAACAACAAACAACTCTCTTCCAGAAGCCAACTGTTTTAGGCTATCCAGAAGCAGATGTTTGTAAAGATAGTCAAATGGTCAGAAACCCATGAAGGGAGATAAAACAGATGTTTTGCACAGAGAAATCTGTCTGATAGAAACTGTGGAGCTTTRACCAGGACAGATGTGTGGATGAATAACATCAGGTTACGTTCTCAGATTTGTTTTTACGCATTGTAGACTCCATTGTAGACAAGCTTTTTCTTCTATTAAAACCAAAATACAGTAAGATTCCTGATCCTTGTGTCTCCAGGTGCGGTACATGATGGTGTGTTGACAATTGGCAACGTCTCAGCTCCAGTCTACAACCCCAACCAGAAAATGAAAGTTCCAGATGTTCTCTTCTATGATAACCCCCAGGTAATCACACACCAGRGGACAACCAGATGCACTTTGTGTGTAGTGTAACGTGTTTCATAAATGCAAATAAGCAGCTGTTTTTGATAAGAATCAGTGGTGACTATTTTCCCTGTCCTACTTAAGGCCACTTTTGTTTGTCCAGTGACCAAACATAGCCTGTGTCAATAATAATGACCCACTTATTACTATTACCAGGTGTGCAGCTGCTTGCAGATTTGATCCGTTTTAATTAGATTTCTTGAGTTACGTCTGAAATGATTTTCAGAAAACAATGTAATGTTATTTGTTCAACTGAGGAACTGACCTGTATTTCTGATGTCTCACTGAAATATCTAGTAATAAAGCTCCAAGTCAGTGATTCTCAACTCGACCTGTTTTCAGTGGGTCACAGGCATTTACCTGGTCAAAAAATATTATGTTCTGATTGTTATGTCAGACTATTGTTTAATGTTTAAAAAGGTGCTTTAATAATTTTAATATAATATTGTTTATGGGTGGATACCCAGCTAAAGCTAAATATTTTGAATCTTTATAAAACTTCTTCAGATGGACTTTATTTCATGTTGTGTTTAAAAGCACTGTTGAATTTGTTAAGAAAATAATAGGAGGCATTACAGAAATTAAGCATTTTATATATAATTAAAACACAGCTGATTGTCCCTAAAAAGGGATTTTTTAAATAAGCTTGCTCTTTTGTTTGTGTTTGCATACTGTGATAGTCTATTTTATGTGGTATTCTGTTGTATAAATTAATTATTAAGATACTTGACACAAGGAATGACGAACAAGCAGCAGATCTTGTTCAGCTCTCTTTTACTTGTAAGGAGTCCAAATACAGACAAGGTAAAATACATACAATGTCAGCAGCATGAGCTCACTTTCTGCACAGCTTTTAGGCTTTTAAAGGGTTTGAAGCTGAGTGTCCTCCTGTTTTACGACCAGGAAACTCATGTTGTCCCCAGGCATTACCTCCAGTTCCTTTATCTACACAGCAAAAATGCCAGTGTTAATTTAACACCAACCAGTGTTTAATATTCAACAGTTCTTGGTGTCACATTAACATCTCAACAGTGTTAAAATAAAGTGTTAAAAGTAACACTCAGAGTTAATATCAAACTCTTTGTRGTGTTGCATTAACACTGCTCAGTAGTTAGTACTCTGTCTGTAGTTAGTAAAAAAGTGTAATGGAGTCACCCTTCGTAAACCAAGAAGTAGCTCTCACTCATGGTGTCGATTTTTGGCCATTAACATAAACTTGAACAACTTGATCAAACTGAGCAAGAAAACTAACCAGAAAAACTAATTTTACTCTCATCAACGTCTTTAATGGTTGTAAACATGCAAAAACATCAGTTCTGCAAGATTTCTCAGCAGGGAATGCTGGGTAAATACTGGTCTGTCTGACATGAGGTGGAAGAGGGCGGGGCTTTTCAGAATACTGCTTTCAACACTGCATGGTGTCATATAACAACACTGTTAAATGTTATATAAGACTTAACAGTGGGCGGAGCTTATTTAACACTGTCCAGTGTTGATACAACRCTGAGGAAATCAACACTGTGAAKTAACACCAACACTGGGTTAAAATAACACTAGGGGGTGTTAAATCAACACCCAAAAGTTTAACACTTTAAACKTTAACACTGRAATTTTAACACTCCTGTTTTAGGACCACCTGTCAAATAGCAGTCATAAAAGTAACTGAACTCTATAATTTAAGKKAACAATTATGAAGTTTAAAAATAAGCAAATATATCTTCACTCTTGAACATTAATGATGCAAAAACAAACACAGATCAACAGGCTTAATATCTCTTGTAAATAAATGAACCATAATATTTTAAATCAAAATTTAACCAACAGATTCAAGCTGCACCATCTTTTCATTTAATATTTTTCCTCAATTTGGGTTGCAACATTATGAAGGGTGATGGTGGATACTGTACACAAGGGTTGCCCAAACGTTTTCCCTGAGAGGGCCAACAT
>NW_013953356.1:94231-95314 GCF_001266775.1 Austrofundulus limnaeus
AAAAAAACATTTTCCCTGAGAGGGCCCAAAAAAACATTTTCCCTGAGAGGGCCCAAAAAAACATTTTCCCTGAGAGGGCCAAAAAAAACATTTTCCCTGAGAGGGCCAAAAAAACTTTTTCTCTAAGAGGGCCAAAAAAATAACATTTTCCCTGAGAGGGCCAAAATTAAAATCAATCTGAGGGCCGTGGGCCAAATACAGTAATATAATACATAAATGTAAATACTTCTTAATTAAAATTGTTTTATTGTTATGAATAAGCATATGAATATGAATTCTTTTTTTTTTCAGCACATGGACAAGGAGAAAATTGAACATATACTCAGGAAGCAAAGGCTCATGGGACTTTTCATAAATTAAAATTTGAGTGTATGTGGTCTTATAAKGTGTACAAATCTAGATGTGTGCTTAAATCTAATCTAAATGTGTCTTGTAGTTATTWGTATTTTATTAGCCTGGYCCTYRCCTTCCTACAGCTCCGCTCAGTTCTAGTTTCCTTCTCTGCTCCGTCTGGGACTTCTTTGATAGACAAGGATTTCTTCAGGAGGATTTTACCTGGACCAATCAACAGACAGGAGGAGTTTTGAATGAYGYYGATGTTCTGCWCAGTGTCTGCTAGTTATTTTAGCATACAGCAGTGGAGGAAGTGAATGAAGCCAGTCTGTGTTGATAAGGCTTCAAATTAAAATAAATTTATCTGACAAAGCAGCAGCTCTCATTTACAGTCGTCTCGTTCAGCTCCGTATTTCTCTCAGAAGAGTTGTTTACGGTGCACGCAATTTCCAGTTAGCCTCTTAGCTTAGCCTCCGTCACAGTGGAGCTGTTGCACTGCAAACGTCACAACCAACTGTTAGCAACTGGGTAAATCAGATCCAATCGTTTAGTACTTCAACAGAGAACCACGCTTCCAGCAAGAAATCACTTCTCAGTAGCCGAGAGTCCAGACCCTCTGTACGAAGCAAAGCAAAGAACGAGGGGCTGGTTTTTAACAGGCTAGTGTTTTATGTTTAATCTTAACTAGGGCTGTGAAATTAATCAAGTTAACTCTGATTAATTTTACTGCTGCATGGACATGATTAAAAA
>NW_013953356.1:95587-97773 GCF_001266775.1 Austrofundulus limnaeus
AAAATCAGTGTGTAACACATTATGTACAGTTTTTTTTGTCTTCTAATGACTTATTTTATTTTATTTTATTTATGTTTTGCTGACAACTGTGATCTTAGTCTCTATCTTTCATTCCTCATGTAGTACTTATTTGGAATGAAAATCCTTGAATTCTTGATTTAACCTCATTTTTCTGCACAAAATTTAACTGACTCAAATATGTTTGGAGCATTTTTTAGGTCCTGTTTTTTGTTGCTTTTATGCAATCGAGGTGATATTTTCATGATTTATTTTTGTTTTATGTATTTCTTAAGCACCAAATTTATTTCAAAATAAAGATATTAATTAATAACTCAAGTAATTTATTTTACCAAAATGCAATAAAGTTTTATATTAAGTTTAAGATTAATCATGATTAATTCACAGCTACCTTGGAATTAACAGATTAAATTTTAATCATTTGACAGCTCTAATCTTAACATAATTCAAAGATAAAGTGAGCACCATGAGCTAAGACTACCTGACTTTAGCTCCTTGTACCTATAGTTGGACCAATGGTTGAAAAGTGGACATATAGTGTTTCTACATAGGACTTGAGATTACCATCTAATAACCAGGACAAGTGCTGTAAACCAAATCAAATGGCTTGGCAGGCCAATTTTGGCCCGCGGGCTCCACTTTGGGCACCTCTGCTGTAGACAGACCAGTTGAGAACCACTGTTGTAATTACTTTTAAAATGACAGAAAAAAAACAACAGAAATAAAAGTTTTAACCCTGGAAGAAATGTATTTTTTCCTGTAATTTCATCATAATGTCACTWTGTTAATGACAGCCCCTAAAATAAAATGTAAACACGTGCAGCTGATGCAGAGTTGTGTCTGTTTGTCACTGTCTCAGTGTGATTAAACCACACAATATAACACTCTGACGTACTCTGGCAGCACAAATGTGCGACCCAAATGAGTTTTTCTCACTTCTTTTTATTCTAGGCTTTTCTCTGCCTGTATGTGTTGGAGGCTAAGATTTACAGAAAGAGTGTAGTGGAAGGAAGGTGGCCTACTTTTTCCACTGACCTGTTTTTGTTGGAGTGGGAAGTACGAAGAGTAGAAACCTCAAGCTGAAAACTAAAGAATCTGTTCAATACTGTGTGGGTTCACCAGAAGTCTGTCCATCTTTTTGATTTATTATCATGTGTGTGTCTGCAGCACATGATGGTGATGGAGGACATGTTGAAAGACTTTCTGTTAGGAGAGCACCTCCTCTTGGTGGGAAACCAGGTGGGTACTATACCACACGCATGTTTTGTTTTGGTTGTTCACAAAAACTAATCTTTTTTAACCTTTTCCAATAAAGTCAGATGATAAATGTTTGTGCTTGCAGAGGTGGGTGTGTGTTGTTTTGCTGCAGTGAAGCAGCCCAGTCATGTCAGCGAGTTATGAAACAAGCTGCCCGCAGCCTGAAGTCACCCTCCGACGTTATCCCCTAACGCCTTGTTGTTGTCACGAGGACACATGTAGACCCCCTCAGGGTCTCATTGTGTCCCCTTGTTTGGATCCGATGGTCTGAGTTACAGGGTGGACAGAGGAGGAGTGGCCACAGTGTGTCATTACCCCAGAGGAGGTTTTTTGTGGTTAATGTACACATACATGTGAGAGTTTGTGTGGGAGAATCCAGTTGCATCGATGAGTGAATGAGCATGAATGGGTGAAGCTGAGACATGAGGAGCACCTTACATTACTGCAGCCAACCAGAACAGGGAGRCTCTGTGAGATTCTCATCAGTCCCAATCAGAAATAAGTCCAAATTATTAACTAAAGAAAACCAAGATACCCTGTTAAAGATGAGATACTCTGCAAAATCCCCTTTTTTAGTTGTTAAATGCATTTTGTTGTATATGTGAATTCTCTAGGAGTGCAGAAAAGTTTAATGTAGTTTTGCCTGGTGCTGCATATAGAAATCTTTACGTTCCTTTTGTGTCATTGTTTTAACCTGTTCAGTTTTCTCTATTTTCTATGATGTTTTCTGAAATATTATGTCAAATCATTTGTGATGGGATCGCCAAAAAAGGTCTGGACTTACCAACCACAATTCTTGTCTTATTCTGGGTCAGACTCTGGCTCCAACATAGACGTCTGGATGGATGAGTCTTCCTTTGTCGATACGTTTCTGCACTGCCAGATACACACATGTGGGTAATTGTTGGTAC
>NW_013953356.1:98024-99831 GCF_001266775.1 Austrofundulus limnaeus
GTTTTCTACCTTGATTCGTTTGGTTATTTTTTTTATTAAACTCATACAACAGGCCTGGACAGAAATGATGGGACCCTTAACTTAATATTTTGTTGCACAACTTTTTGAGGCGATCACTGCGATCAAATGATTCCTGTGACGGTGAGACTTCTGCTCCTCTCAGGAGGTGTTTTGGTCCACTCCTCCTGAGCAAACTGCTCCAGTTGTGCAGACAACRTGTTTCAGCTCCTTCCAAAGGTGCTCAGCAGGATTTAGGTGATTTTAGCTGTTTTGGGTCATTATCCTGTTGAAGAGCCATGACCTGTGACTGAGACCAAGCTTTCTGACACTGGGCAGATCATTTCTCTCTGCAATCCTTGATATTCTTGACATTTTGTTGCACCCTGCACAGATTTAAGACACTGTGTCAGGTGCAGCAAAGCAGCCCCAGACARTRACAGAAMCTCCATGTTTCACAGTAGAGACAGTGTTTTCTTCRTATGCTTCATTTTTCCCWCTGTGAACACAGAGCTGATGTGTCTTGCCAAAAAGTTTGATTTTTGTCTCACCTGTCCAGAGGACATTGTCCCAGAAGCCTTGTGGCTTGTCAACATGAAGTTTGGCAAATTCCAGTCTGGCTTTTTTATGATTTGGTGTTCTCCTTGGTCGTCTCCCATTAAGTCCATTTTGACTCAAACAATGAYGGAWGATGTGACTTTAGCTATGTTTACATGCACAAAATGTTTTGATCGGATTGAAATGTATTCAGATTAAATAATCCGAATGTACTRTTTACATGGACACAATCCCATCATGAAAAGTGTTTACATGTCTGGACTTTTACAAACATAAACAAAGCTCCTCTGTGCGCTCAGGACGGACCCGTGTCAGCTTTTAATAACGGTAGAGACGCCGTTACTCCTCGGTTGAGCTGCAGTGATTTTTATTTTTATTTTTTGCAAAGCAACGTCTTTTTTCATCTGTTAAGAGAGCGAGGAAGAAAAGTTCTGCACGGCGCAGCGCAGCTGGAGCACTGCTGTCCCACCGCCTCTAAATAAAAAATAATAAAAGAGCAGAACCGGGTGGAAGAAAGTCAGCAGACATGCACTCATGTCAGTTTTCTACAATCAGAATAAGATGATCCATGAACCTCATTCAGATTATTAATCGTCATAACCCACCCCTCTCATTCGGATTAAAAATTCATTCGGATCGAGCTCAATCAGATCAGAATAATTGGAACGGGCTGTTTACATAATGCATTTTTATTCTGAACGGCCGTTTAATCCGATTACTTATGTCCATGTAAACGTAGCTAATGACACTGATGTTCCTTGAGCTTGAAGTTCACCTTTAATCTCTTTAAACTCTAAAAGTTTTTGTTGTTACCATTCATATTAGCCTTCTCTTTGATTTGTCATCAATTTTCCTCATGAGGCCACGTCCAGGGAGGTTGGCTACAGGCCCATGGATCTTACATTTCTGAATAATCTGCGCAGCTGTAGTCACAGGAACATCAAGCTGCTTGGATATGGTCTTATAACCTTTACCTTTAACATTCTTGTCTATTATTTTCTTTCTAATCTCCTGAGACAACTCTTTCCCTCTCTTCCTCTGGTCCATGTTGAGTGTGATCCACAGCATGTCACCAAACAGCACAGTGAGTATCTGTAGGTCTATACAGGTGCTGGTCATAAAATTAGAATATCATGAAAAAGTAGATTTATTTTAGTAATTCCATTTAAAAAGTGAAACTTGTATATTATATTCATACATTACATACAAACTCATATACAGTGGTTTGCAAAAGTATTCATACCCCTTGAAC
>NW_013953356.1:101472-105371 GCF_001266775.1 Austrofundulus limnaeus
GTTTTATGAGCTTTATTTAAAAAATAAATAAAGATTCTGTTGAAACATGGCTGAAAAGCAAAATCTTATTTTGATTTGTTAATTTTAAAAGATTTATTTATTATAACTTTTCAGATTCAAGTTATTTCTGTGATCCTTCTTTTTTTTTGTTGGGGGGGGTCATTAAAGGAGGGGTACCAACAATTTTGTCCCGTTTGTAGTAATAAACTTCTGTATCAAATTGGAATGGACCAGTGTGGCAGCTGGACTGGGTCATTTGAATTTAAAGAAGCAGCCTCAAAACGAGCTGCTTTGAAACACTTCAGAAAATGGGTGAAAGAGGGGCTTGTGGATTTAAAATAAGGGAGGATTCAGAGCACAGCATTGCAGTTCTACTTTATATAGACACCAAACTAATTATTTAAATGTGAAAAAATAAGGATTTAAAAGTATTTGTCTCCTTTAACTGAGAAGTTGTAGATGGATGGGATTAACTCTTTCAGCTGCTACGACAAAGAAGAATACCAAAGAGGACATCCAGTTACATGTATGTGAACCCTTTGGGATTTCTGCATAAATTAATCATTAAATGTTCTGATCTTCATCAAAGTCCCATCACACAGGATGATATGTTAGTGGTGCTGTGGAACATCCAGGTGCTCCTTGCAAACTTCAAACATGCAGCCATGTTTTTTTTTTGGACAGTAGTGGTGTCCTCCCATGAACTCCATTCTTGTGTTTTGTTTTATTTATTGTAGGTTTGTCCACACAAATGTTAAGAAGTGTCAGAGGTTTCTGTAAGTCTTTATCTGACACTCCAGGATTCTTCCTCACATCACTGATCATTCTGCTCTTAGTCATTTTTACAGGACGCCCACACCTAGGGAGAGTAGCAACAGAGCTGAACTCTCTCCATTTGTAGACCGTCTGTCTTACCGTGGACACATGAACAACAAGACTTTTACAGATACGTTTGTAACGCTCCCAAGCTCCATGCAAGTCAACAAGTCTTGAACATAACGTAGGTCTTCTGAGAGCTGTTTTGTGCGAAGCGTGATTCACATCAAGCAATGCATCTTCAGAACAGCAAACTCAAAACTGGTGTGWTTTTTAATAGTGCGGGTGTGCCCTGCCCTATAAAAGCAGGATCCAATCACATCACATTGATTAGACTCCAGGTTGGCTGAAACCTGGCTCCAACTAGCTCATAGAAAAGTCATTTGCCGAGGGGTTCACGGACTTTTTCCACCCTGAACTATGGATGTTTACATGTTGTGTTCAATAAAACCATGCAAACATATCATTTTTTGACTGTTTGTCTGTTGTTGTGACTTTGATGAAAATCAGAATATTTTATGATCAATTTATGCAGAAATCCAAGAAATCCCAAAGGGTTCACAGACGTTTTCATGCAACTGTATATGGATGCTCTTGAGTGGATATGGAGGTAGTTAGAGTTAGAACAGAGGAGAAAAAATAACAAAAGTAATTTAAGTTTCAAGATTTTTGAAACACAGTCACTATGCTTCTACTCTGTCCATATTCTGTACAGGTCTTAGGTCCAGTTTACTTTTCTCGGATTTTGAGTAAAACCATTCAGCTGTCTGTGTACACTATTGTTCTTGTTTCCTCTGAAATCAGTGGTTTTTGAATCCAGCCCTCAAAGAGGAGATTTYTGGGAGACATAAGATTAGGTTCCTGTGTTCACTATTTTGGATGCAACTACTTTATTTCTCATACACCAGACTGCCTGCACATTTCATTATAGCTCAGCCTCAGTGTTGCCTGATACACAATATTCATTTTTTTCAGTCCTTTTCCTCTGTGCACAAGTTCACCTATCAAAACACACACCTATTCTTACAACCTCCTCCCTCCAAAAAAAAGTGCCCCCTAACCAAGCACATATAATATCCATCCATTCATAATGTTTTACCTGCTTCTTCCTTCCGGGGGTCACTGGTGCCCATAACTAGCAGTCACAGTGTGAGTGACGGGGTACTCCCTGGACAGGTTGCAAGTCCATCACAGGGCATATAACATTTAGGATCAAAATCATTTTAAAGCAACAGTATGATAGTTTTCCCTTTTCCCATCTTTCCTGCTTGGTATAGAAACTACAGCAAATTGATATGAAGGTGTTTTATATTTTTTATTTTTGTTGATTTATAAAAACTACCACTGAAAAACACTTCTGATACCTTTGATTATTCTTGTGTAAACTGGCCCTTATGTTTCTCTCCACAGGGTGTAGGTAAAAACAAAATAGTAGACAGATTCCTGCACCTTCTCAACAGGCCCAGGGAATACCTACAGCTCCACAGGTGAGGACAATGAATATGTTAAAGGTTCTTGGAAATTAAAAAAATAACTTTTCATAAAACTGCTGTTTGAAACATTTAAGTCTGTCCTTTTCAACCAAAAGCTGTTAAGTATTATTCTCTCTTTATGCTCTTTTCTTACTGTTTTATTTTGAGGTGAACAATTATACCTAAATGGTGAAGTCCATTTAGCTATTTTTTTTACCAAAAACTATCATTTCATGTACCATTTCCTTCTCAAACYACAGTTTGAGAAGGAAATGATTAAATTAGTTTACACTTTTGTAATATTCTAAGCTGACATTATGCCTAAATGGTAAATGGTCTGTACTTATATAACGCCTTTCTATCCATCCAGGACCCTCAGAGCTCTTCACACTACAATCTGTGTCCTCATTTACCCATTCACACAGCACTCTGTTAGGTCTCTACAAAGCTAACATGTACAATCATCTGTGGGGACTAATCAGTACCAATCACATTCATACACTGATGGGACACATCAGAGGCATTAGGGCTGAAGTGTCTTGCCCAAGGACACAACAACTGAGACAGCTGGAACAGGGAATCAAACCAGTGACCTTCTGTTCCAGGATGACTCCCCTAACCACTCTGCCACAGCCGCCCCTAACGCCTTTGTTTTGTGCTAGTGTAAAGTTAACCAAAATATAAAAAAATAATGAATTAATCCTGCCAATGGCTCATTAGGACCACCATGGTAGCTGCACACCAGTGTCTCTTATTCCCTGAAGAGTAAATAAAAGGTTTCAAATCATCGGTCATATAATAACTCAAAGCTCGTAAAACCTATCTGATTTTGTAAAAAAAAATGTCAAAGATATAAAAATGTCAGTTCAGCTACATTTGTATGGACAAACAAAAACAAGGAGCTCAGTATCCCTTGCCCAAACGTGGGTTACCCAAGCCCCACCCTGGGAGTGGGGCTTGTCGCTGAGTGCCTGGTGGCAGGGTCTCTACCCAAGGGGCCCAGTCAGGCTCAGCCCAAACAAGCAACATAGGTTTGACATTCTGTGGGCCCACCACATGTCTGTCAGCTCCCTCCAGTGAATTGAGTGTTGACGTCTAATCCAGGCCTGTAGGGCAGTCCTACAGACTGTTGTTGAGGTACCTACAACAGGCTCTGGTCCTTTGAAGTGACCCTGACTGCCAGCTTTTGCGAGGTAGTCAGCTCTCTCGTTACCACAAATGCCAGTTTGTCCTGGTACACATTTAACAGTAAGACCGTTATCTCTCCCCAGTTGATTGAGGCTTCGGCACACTCCCAAGACAGTAATGACGTAAAGCAGGGCTATTCAACTGAATTTCTCCAGGGGGCACAGCTACTGTAGGTCAACACCTTAGGGACCGAACGTCCAGCAATTAAAGTCATTATGTAAATAAACCAAGTATTACAAAGATCTGTTACCTTTGAAACAGTTTATTTTGCTGCATTTAATCATGAATACAACATACAGAACCCTACTGTATGTAATAAAAGTAGTGATATCCTGATGCATCTAGTAATCCAGGTAGAAAAAATCAAAAAGAAAAAACCAGTAGGTCCTCTGGATGGTTCTTTTTTATTGAAATGTTTCGTCT
>NW_013953356.1:106852-108131 GCF_001266775.1 Austrofundulus limnaeus
GTGGTGTGTGTGTGTGCACTCAAGGGGTGTCTGCCGCGGATAACAGAGCAGGCAGGAGGGGGAGAGGACAAGGAGAAGAGCGGTGGACTTATTTCTAATTTTATCTGACTTATTTAATTAAATTTTTATTTTTTTATCGTGCAGGCTCTGATGGGAAATTGATTTGAAGCCGAGGTTTTTTATTTTTATAAAAATCGTTAGATTACTCTAAAGCAAAATGAGGGAAAATCTGTGTCARTTACAGACATTCTGTTCAGGTGAGCAGCTGTCAGTCAGCACCTGTCATCCTCCAGACACACGACGGAGCGTATCTGAACCAATCACTGATCAGCTGACTGATTTAAATACATCTTAACATTCATGAGGTACTTTACATTGACTGTTTATGGTTGAGTGTGGGCGTGTAGAGGGTAGAACCTGAGGAGGACCTCGTGCGCAAACTCTGACGTGCGGCTGTGATTTATAAAGGAAAGATGCACAGAAACATGCGTACACATGGTTTTATAAATCTGAATTTTTTTTGGCGTACGCCATTTCTGCCTTTTGGCCGTACGTTCACTTTTAGTATGGTTTCCACACAATCCTTTATAAATGAGACCCCTGGCCTGTCGATGATTGTAAACTGTAGAGTCCTGGCCTGTTGAGTGTAAACTACAGAGTCCTGGCCTGATGATGTAGTTCGTCTGTGCTGGCTCATTCTTTTGAACAGTGACTGTTTTGTTTCCCCAATGTATCACTGATCACAGTCCTCCTGACACTTAACAGCATACACTATATTGCTCCGTTTTTGCCGGGGAACTGGATCTTTGGGGTGAACTAATCTTTGTCGTAACATGTTTTGGGGTTTGAAAGCCACTGGGATGTCATGTTTAGAGAATAAACATCTCAGTTTCTCTGAAACTACCACCACATATGGAATGACGACTGGTTTGGGTCTGGGTTTAAGAGATGAATGAACCAATTGGCGAGCCCAATATTTGTACCTCAAGGGCCAGATGTGGCCAGTTGAATAGCCCTGACGGAAAGTGTGGCCCTCGGAGAGCTTTAATAGCAGCTTGGCTATCTGTTAAGATGAATATTTCCTTCTGTGTACACTGAAGGTCTTTGAGAGATGCCACACACTGGTGGATTGTATATATCTCAGCTTGAGATACAGTTGCAAAATAACCTAGCAGGTATTTATGCTCTCTCTTACTATGGTTGTGTAAAATCAGCACCCCTGCACCTACTGACCCCTTCAGAAGGGATCCATCTGTAAAACAGTAGAAATGATTGGGAG
>NW_013953356.1:108511-110019 GCF_001266775.1 Austrofundulus limnaeus
ATATGTAAATCTAGTGGAGCCAGGTCCAGTAGGACTTCCATGGCTGCCGTGGGTGTTGTTCTGATAGAACCTGTGATGCTCAGGCAGGCCAACCCCAACTTTGACTGGAACCCACCACACTAAAGCAGCATAKCRTAGCATGGGGCGGACTATGGCCGTGTAGATCCATCTGATAACCTTTGGGGTAGCACCCCAACAACTACCTGCAGTTCTACGGCACTGGTGTAGGCACATTCACTCAGCATGCAGATTTAGACCAGGTCAAAGTCTTCTGAAAGTCAAAGTAGAGCTGAGCATGGATGTGTCCTGGTTAGCCACTGTAGCAACAGCTATTATTAGAGCAGGATCGAGGCAGTAGAGTGTGTGCATGTGGCTTCTGGGAGCTTGTGATGGAAAGCCTACAGAGATGTGGCTCAAAAAAGCAAGAAAAATGCAGTCAGCAAGGAAACTGGGACACACTGGGTCACATTGATACGTCAATCATTTTTAGAGATGTTGAGCTAAATTTGATGTGGTGGTAGGTGAAATTAACCCAATCCTGTCTGTCTGTCTGTCTGTCTGTCGTCTAAGAGAGAGAAAGAGATGCAGTTCATGAATGTGTGTGTGCAAACATACACACATTACTGACTCCCTGTAAGCAGACTTTCCATTTTAAAGTTAGACTATCTTGCCTTATCAGGTTATTTACTCTATGTCAGCTTTTGGTTTCAAAAAACAAAATTAAGAACTGCTGCAGGCACAAAGTGGCAATAAATAAACTTCAGAAGTCCACACCACATCAAACCATTTACACATTTTTATGTTTTATGTCTTTGACTCTGGTTGGCTTGTGTGTGTAACCCTACTTCTTCTTTCAGGGATACAACAGTCCAGACTCTAACCCTGCAGCCTTCAGTGCAGGATGGCATCATTGTGTACGAGGACTCACCCCTGGTCAGTTTGCAGTACACACACTTACTCTTGAATTATTTTTGCAAGCTTAACGGCAAAAAAAGCCAATGTGGCTTTACTAGATTACTCTACAATGAGTAATTGTAGAGCCTCTTTTCTTACACCCCTACAAGAGATTTTAAAACACAAGACTTCAAACTAGATTATTCTAGACTGATTGCAAAATGTTTAAAACGAAGTGTAAAAAAAGCCAATGTGGCTTTTTTTTACACTTCGTTTTAAACATTTTGCAATCAGTCTAGAATAATCTAGTCCATGTTTGAAGTCTCTATGTGTTTTTAGTTTTTAAACTAGAGTGGATTAAAGATGTTCAAGGTAGTGAAAACAGGTGGAATCACCCRTTAGCCATTCCTGAAAACTTCAGAGTTTTTTCTCATAAATTTACGAGGTTTTTTTTCTTGTGAATTTCTGACTTTACCATGTCATAAATATCTAGTTTAAATGTCGCAAATTTCTGCCTTTAATTGTGGAAATTTCTGAGTTTTTTCTCGCAATTTTGCGACTTTTCAAAATAAGAGAATTGCTTGTTTTTTCTCGAAAATTTCTGAAATTAATCT
>NW_013953356.1:111481-112817 GCF_001266775.1 Austrofundulus limnaeus
TTCAACATAATGATGACTGGTAGATAATTAGTTATTAGTGGTACTGCATTTTAATTTTAGAAAGCGCAAATCTGCTTATGAATTATAAAAATTAGTGAGATCGCTAAAGCGCAAAAGAAATATTTAGGTCCGCAATTAGTGGATTTGCGCTTTAGCGGGCTGGTGCCCACCACTGCAAACACCAAATAAAGTATTTATCATCAACCTTTTTTTAATTTTGTTGTATAATTAATGTGTGTACTCAGGTAAAGGCAGTGAAGCTTGGTCACATACTTGTGATTGACGAAGCTGACAAAGCTCCCACTAATGTTACCTGCATCCTGAAAACCCTGGTGGAGAGTGGAGAGATGATCCTGGCAGACGGTCGCAGAATCGTCTCAGGTATRTCCACAAACACAAATACAGTTCAGACAATCAGAGGCTCATTAAAAACACAAGCTAATTTTCTGAGCCACTAAAAGATGCTTATGGGACAAGATTTACCAGGTACCAGATAATCTTAGATTAGACTATTAAAAAAGGAGCAGTTTTCCATGTAGCTCCGTGTTTTCACACTCTCCTTTCAAGAGGGGCTTTAATACCAGTGGGATGTAAACACAATCTCAACTGTCTTGATTTCTTGTATATAAAGTTATAAATTAGAGGGAAATATCTAATTCAACTGATGCATTTCTGCTAGTTTTTAACACTCTTTCTGTTTGTTTAAAGATCCAAATGAAGCAAAGAAGAGGCCCAACGTCATAGTCATGCACCCAGACTTCAGGATGCTCGTCCTGGCTAACCGACCTGGTTTTCCTTTCCTGGGCAATGATTTTTTTGGAGCATTAGGTACACAACCACTCATGCACTCACTTGTAGCAGAGACTACAAACAGTCACCAACAAACACTCWATGTGCAGGGGGCTGTGTTCATCACAGGGCCACTTAAAGGCAAACAAGACCAACACCCATTCAAACTCTCACTTACACTTAGGGAGAATTTAGAATCACAAATGGACCTAACATGCACATTTTTGTTTGTGCCATGCACTATACTATAAATTACAATATGATATGATATAAACCAGGGGTTCTTAACCTTTTTGACCTCGGGGCCCAGTTTATTGAACATAAAGTGACACGAGGCCCAGTCAGACATTACCAATGTACAGATCAACATGATAATTATTCTAAATCTTGGTTTAGTTAAAAACACTATATTTGCCTATTTCTCCATACACCATTTTTTGGACTTAATCCTTGTTTCGATGTGATGGGTCACATTTCATTCTACAAAAAAAATTCAGGATTTTTTTACAGTGTTCTGTGTACTTTTAAACTTCAATTTTTGTCATAA
>NW_013953356.1:114018-115482 GCF_001266775.1 Austrofundulus limnaeus
CTACAAACATGGCCGAACGGGGTGGAGTCGAACGCTCAGTGACCTGGAAGGGGCGGGGAATGAAATATCTCATTTATATTTAAAGAGACCAAATTTTAGGTTTCACAAACGTTTCAAATCCTTTAAGATTTTAAATACTTTCCCTCTTAGTGATGTTAGACTGAATGTTCAAAGATAATGTTTTTATGAGCCCTATACATAATCAGTAAAATCTTATAATCAAACAACTCATAAAATGTTTATAATTTAAATTCATGAAATAATATATTTGATGGGTGAATTTTGATGATTATAACTAACTAATGAAAATCCCAAATTCAGAAAACTGAAAACTCAGAAAATTAGAATATTGTGAAAAGGTTTAATATTAAAGGTGTCACACTCTATTCAGCTAATTAACTCAAAACACCTGCAAAGATCTCTCAGTGGTCTCTCAGTCTTGTTCTGTAGGCTACATAATCATGGGAAGACTGCTGACTTGACACTTGTCCAAAAGATGACCATTGACACCTTGCAAGACACAAAAGGTCACTGCTAAAGAGTCTGGTTGTTCACAGAGCTCTGTGTCCAAACACATTAACAGAGAGGTGAAGGGAGGGAAAAGATGCATTAGAGATTAAAAAAGATAGAAACAGAAGAAAATAGAGTGAATAACAATGTAGATGTTTCATGTTWATGTACTGGCACCTTCATGAGCAGTATCATCTGTTGTAAATTTTGTGTTGCATGTCTACTTATGTATAATATTGTAAGTGTAGAAAAGAGTGTGTGTGTGTGTTTGTTACAGGTGATATTTTTAGCTGTCATGCTGTGGACAATCCAAAGCCCCAGGCAGAGCTGGCCATGCTGAAACAATACGGCCCTGATGTTCCTGAAGCTACTCTACAGAAACTGGTGGCTGCGTTTGGAGAGCTGAGGTCCATGGCAGATCAGGGCACCATCTCCTACCCCTACTCCACTCGAGAGGTGGTCAACATCGTTAAACACCTGCAGGTAAAATGAATCAAGATGACATCTTAAAATACACTGTTACACATCAAGGTGATATGTGCAAATGGAGGTTTTCACATTACGTGCATTAATAAAACACCTCTAACTCAGACTTAGACACCTTCTGGTTGTGTTTTCTGAATGGATCAAGACAGCAGGGGTGGTCGAAGCCATCCCGCCCCTGTTGCATCTTTTTTATGTAAAGCAAGGTGRTAACMGAGCAGAAACATTYAATACACACATRGACAAAWTTGYTGGTACCKCTTATTTAATGAMGAMAAAACCYACAATGGTCACAGAAATTACTAGAATCTGTAGGGGTCACCTCGAGTGAAGAAACAAGATTTACTGCCTCGAAGCAGGCCTCGGACAGGCCTGACGAGAAGACAGGAACTCTGTCACAAACTGAACTCTATTTAGGCCATGACAGGTCATTCTAACCGTGGAAGAGAACCCCTCAGTTCTCTTAATCAG
>NW_013953356.1:118667-122367 GCF_001266775.1 Austrofundulus limnaeus
GTTCTAAGTGCTTCAGGCATGTACTTAATCATATGGAAAGAGTACACTCTGTTTGAGGTGACCACGACATCAGCCACTCAGAGCAGATTGTACATCACTTAATCACATAAAAATACTTTATTTTGCAAAATAATTTATCAGAACATAGAAAAGAACAGCATGTGTGGTGCTTTTAACAATSAGTATTAAACAGGATAAATTTCTTCACATCCATCCTTGATTAACAGATGGATTGTTAGATTGACTGATTATAATAAAAGCTTAAAACTTCCAAGGGAGGTAAATAGTTTTTATAYGCACTGTATGTCTATGTAATATAAGAAATGTTGCCATAATGACAACCTCAGGGTGATTTTTTTCCGTTTGAGAACAGATATTCAGTTCTTATAAATTATACAGTTTAGAAACTCAACTGGGTTTATTCACTATGAGGTTGTTCTATATATTTTCCAGTGTCAGTTTTTAGATGTTGACAACTTTTGATCAGTTCTAAGCAATATTTTTTTATTTCCATCTCCTTTGTTTTTACTTGGATTTTTACGGAGTCCGCGAGGGGACATGGGAMTTTTTTTTCTTTTGCGTTCCMACGCAGTAGTATTGCGTTACCTCACAGTACTTTTGCGTTACCTCGCAAAAGTATTTTATCACTGTTGTGCCTTCTGGTTTATTAACAAGCTCACATGTTTACCATTAGATACTGCTTTAACTCAGCTTCAGAATGAATATATCACACAGCCACACATGGAAGTATGTCATATGTTGATATTTTAACACAGTGCAGCCACGCAACATCAATGCAGATTTTACAAACTTGTGGCGACACATCCTGTTTTGGTAACCAGATATTTCAAAATAAAAGTCTGATTTAATTCAGTTCATATACAAAACAATCTTTTGCGTGGGAACGTAAAACTATTTTGCGAGGTAACGCAAAAGTATTGCGAGGTAACGCAGTACTATTGCGTGGGAACGCAAAAGAATAAAACCTCCCCATGTCCACTTGTGGGCTCCGCAGATTTTTTACGAAACTGYTCTTTCACAACTTTTTTCTTGCCTCCTTTTTATTCCACTCAGTAATTTGTCTTCCCTTTTGTCTGTTTCTTGCTTCAATCAGTGATCCATTTCTACTTTGTTTTTCCAACTCTTTTTTGCATTTTCCACTCATTTATTTTTTCTCCTTCTCCACTTTTGTTTTACCAGAAATTTCCCAACGAAGGTTTGGCCAACGTGGTGCGAAACGTCTTTGACTTCGATTCTTACAACAAAGACTTGCGGGACGTTTTGATAGATTCTCTGCACAAACACGGGATTCCCATCGGGGCCAAGCCAACTTCTGTCAAACTGGCTAAGGAGTAAGACAACAGGAGCACATGATACTAGGATCACATACACAATAAAATCACATAAAGGCATAGATAGAACACAGTGCAAGTCAGAATATGAAACAGTAACATTTTCAGCAGAACAAACAAATATATGTTATCTAGTATAATAATAGTAACAGTAATAATAAGAATGAACAAATTGCTTTATTTAAATGTTTAGAAAATCCATGTCTTGAGGTTATTTTCAGTTTGTTTATTGGAGTTACAACAAATAAATCATCATCATTATATAAAGGGGCCATATGTGTTTCTCAGACATATATTTAAATTCTATGCTGAAGAAATTTTGTAACTGATTAATTGAATATTAGATTCAATATTGTATTTTATACTTTCTGATCATTTCAGTCTGTAAAGTTGAAGCTAACGAAGAGCTGGTGTGTGTTATCATGTGTTCTTTCTTTTAGCCTAAACACGAATGAGTGACGCCTTAACAGAAAAGGTAACACCTCCAAGGGTGTAACCAGGAAGAGATGAACATTATAAGCTCAATTCATTATTATAGTAAAAAAGAAGTTGTCAGTATTTTGCAGAGTGTCTGCTCAGAGCAGAGCTCTGGTCTGTTTGGTTTGGTTCAGCCGAAGGTCTGACTGAGGCCTGTGTTGCTGAGCGCTGAATGTACCTGATTGGAGTCAGAAGATTGAAAATAAAGTTTTAAAGAAGAAATCCAGCCTGTTTATTCAGACATACCATTTTGAACAACATATATTTTTCCAACAATACCATAATAAAGTATCTATGTCACCTTTAGTNTGGAAGGTGGGATGTATTTTCATGTTGGAGGGTAAACGGAGTCTGACGGCAGTGGGGTTGATGATTCTCTCCACGGGAAACGGACCGATGAATCTAGGGGAAAGCTTTCTGGGAAAATCTTTGAGAATAATATCGCGTGTGGAGAGCCATACCTCTTGTCCAAGGATGGTGCGGCAGAACGATGACGATTGGCGAATCTCTGGTTTTGTTGTGCAGTGCGAAGAAGAGCTCTTTGAGTTTGGTTCCAGATTCGTCGGCAGCGTTGTATGTGGAGGTGAACTGAGGTGACCATGTTTTCAATGTCATCCTTAGGAAAAAGTGGTGGATTATATCCGAGAGAGGCTTCAAAAGGTGAGTAACCAGTGGCAGAGGAGGTGTGACAGTTATGTGCATATTCAACCCAAGACAGATGTTGACACCAGGAGGAGGGGTTGTTGTTAATAACGCACCTGAGAGTGGCTTCCAGTTCTTGATTGCACCTTTCGGTTTGTCCATTGGATTGAGGATGGTGTCCTGAGGAAAGACTGACCTTTGCCCCTAAAGCATTGCAGAACGCCCTCCAGACGTGTGACACGAATTGAGGTCCTCGATCCGATACGATGTCCGTGGGGTTTCCATGTAGATGAAACACGTGAGTGACCAGTAGTTGAGCAGTCTCGAAGGCAGTGGGGAGTTTACTTAATGGGATGAAATGTGCTGCTTTGGAAAATCGATCGACAATGGTTAATATAACTGTGTTACCTTCCGAGGGTGGTAATCCGGTGACAAAATCCAGAGCGATGTGGGACCATGGACGAGCAGGCGTGGGTAAGGGTTGCAAAAATCCAGCAGGTTGTTGTTTACTGTTTTTGTTTCTAGCACAGATGGGACATGCTGCAACAAACTCTTTKATATCTTGGTGCATAGTGGGCCACCAAAAATATCGTTTTGAAAATGACAGCATACGTGACATACCAGGATGACAGGTGAACCGATGATTGTGTGTCCAATCCAAAACCTTACTGACAATGTTCTTGGGAATGAACCGGGTTCCAGGGGGTCCAGTACCAGGGTCGGGTTCAGATTGTTGAGCCAGGCGGATCGAGTTTTCAATGTCCCAGGAAAGAGTACCCACGAAGCAGGAGGTAGGCAGGATGTTGATGTCCTTATCTGTTTTCTCTGCAGAAGAGAACTGTCTGGAAAGTGCATCAGGTTTAATATTTCTAGAACCAGGGATGTAAGAAATGGAGAAGTTGAACCGGGCAAAAAACAGAGACCACCTGGCTTGTCTTGGGTTTARCCTTTTAGCATTCTGGAGATAAGCTAAATTCTTATGATCAGTAAGTATGAGGAATGGGACCTCAGCACCCTCTAACCAATGTCTCCATTCTTCTAAGGCGAGTTTAATGGCTAACAGTTCACGGTTGCCCACATCGTAGTTTATCTCAGCAGGAGATAAACGACGGGAGAAAAAGGCACAGGGATGCATCTTATTATCAAGTTCAGACTTTTGAGATAGAACTGCTCCAACTCCTAGATCCGAAGCATCCACTTCGACAACAAACTGTTTGTGTGGGTCTGGG
>NW_013953356.1:122377-124781 GCF_001266775.1 Austrofundulus limnaeus
CTGTGAGTTTTGTGGATAACTTTGATCTCTTCTGGGAAAGAAAACATCTGTTCAAGTCTGATGGAATGACTCTGAACCGACATAGATTGGAGCTGTTAGCTTCAAACATGAAGTATTTCCTGAATCAAGTTCTGGCTGGAACCAAACAGGAGAGTGATGAGCTGACGTCTGAGGCTGAAGGACAACAGAGAGGGGAGTTACTTCAAACTGCTGAACTGGAAGAACATCTGGATTCATCAGCATCACAAACAGAGAAATCAGAAAATGTGTTCCCCCAACCTGCAACTGAAGAACAACTGACCATTATTTCTCAACCAGAGGAAGCCAAACCATCAACTGAGAAAGAGAAGGTAAAACCTACATCCAAGAAAAAAGTAWACWGGATCGGAGACCRCTTTGAAGACCCTGTGAAACGAGAACAGGAGCGTTCAGATTATCGCACAAAGCTACAGRACCTTTGGATGARGAATAAAAAWAAATGGACAGAGAAGAAGAAACAAGAGTGGAAAGAAAGCATTATGAGTCTTATCCCTGATGATGAATATTTTTATGTCTGGGAGGATTAAAAATATAATTTCTGGGRYTGGGAAATGTTTAGAAATATCCTGGTGTRACAACAGATGTTATAACTTCTCTTTATAAAGTTTCATAAAATTTCTTATAGTTTTGACATATTTTATATATGTCAAGAGAGGGATTGAAGAAATTTTGTAACTGATGAACTGAATATTAGATTCAGTTTTGTATTTTATACTTTCTGATCATTGCAGCTTTAAGGCCATAACAGAATAAGAGTTGGTGTGTGTGTGTGTGTTAYCATGTGTTCTTTCTTTTAGCCTAAACAAGAATGAGTAACGTCTTAACAGAAAAGGTAACACCTCCAAGGGTGTAACCAGGAAGAGATGAACATTATAAGCTCAATTCATTATTATAGTAAAAAAGAAGTTGTCAGTNTTTAACATATAGTTGGTTTTCAAGGAGTCTCTGAAGAACCGCTCTGACATGCTGTTTATGTTGCTGAATGTCACGTGAAAAAATGAGTATGTCGTCCAGATATACGAATACACACACATTAAGGAAATCTCAGAGTACATCGTTGATCAAAGCTTGAAATACTGCTGGGGCGTTGGTTAATCCAAAAGGCATGACTAAATATTCAAAATGTCCTAGAGGTGTCTTAAATGCAGTCTTCCATTCGTCTCCTTCCCTTATTCGTACCAAATGGTAGGCATTACGGAGATCTAACTTGGTGAAGATGGTTGCGAAGTGGAGCTGATCATGGACAGAATCTAACAGGGGTAGAGGATATTTATTTTTTACAGTGATCTGATTTAGGCCTCCGTAGTCTATGCAAGGTCTAAGGGATTTATCTTTTTTGGAGACAAAGAAAAATCCTGCCCCTAGGGGAGACTTGGATGGACGAATGATACCGGAGGCTAATGAGTCATCAATGTAGGTCTTCATGGCCTCCTTTTCGGGGCCAGAGAGATTATACAGACGACTGGATGGTAATGGTGAATCTGTTACCAAATCAATAGCACAGTCATACGGTCTGTGAGGGGGTAATGAAAGTGCTTTGTTTTTGCTGAAAACAGATGCCAGGTCATGATAGGTCTCAGGTACAGAAGATAAATCAGTGGTTTCAACAGGGACTGAGGATAAATCAACTGTTTCTACAGGTTCCTCCCCTTTAACGGAGACTGATACAGCCGACTTTAAACAATGTTGTAAACAAAAGTCACTCCAACTTTCAATCCTCTTTTCTTTCCAGTTTATAGTGGGGTTATGTTGAGACAACCATGGGTAACCAAAAATGAGTTGTGGGGAGGTAGAATTGAAAACAACAAACTCACCAAATTCATGATGGTTGCTGGATACAATGATGTGTAATCTGGGGACGAGTTTGTTGACCTGAGACAAAAGTTGTCCTGTAACACCGGCGATGGATCTTGGTGGGTCGAGGGGTGAGGTAGGAAGTCCCAGTTGTTCAACTAAGTCACTCGAGATTAAATTTTGTTCTGCACCAGAGTCCACAAGGGCTGATATAGGTAGCTTAGTTTGTCCACAAACCAGCGTAGCAGGAAGAAAAAACAGAGAGTTAGGAGAGAAATTGTCTTGTCTCGTCAGCTTCCCCTGATCTACTGACGAGACGACTCGTTTCCACACAGCGGGCAGGTTGCAACAAAATGTCCTTTGTTACCATAATAAATGCAGAGTTTGGCTGTGAAGCGCCTTTGTCTCTCCTCAGGAGACAAGCGGGTGCGTCCAATCTGCATGGGTTCAGCGGGATTGTTAACAGCTGTTGTAGGAGGCGGCGGAGGCTCGGCACTGACGGTGAAACAGGAAACTCGAGGATTCTGGGAAGTGTAGTTCTTTTCCTTCTTACGTTCTTTTAATCTGTTAT
>NW_013953356.1:130746-138413 GCF_001266775.1 Austrofundulus limnaeus
ACATATATTTTTCCAACAATACCATAATAAAGTATCTATGTCACCTTTAGTTGTTCTTAAAATGCTGTTTATATTATTAAATAAAAAAAACAAATATTGACCCTTATCAGAAAATAATCTTGACATATCTCTTTCTAAACACCTTGAAATTGGCCTTGATCTCTTTAAAAACCTCCTTCCGCTTCTGCCCCGCCTATTTCAACACAGGGAAGGGTGTGTGTGCTCTGTGATGATGAAGCTCTGCGTGGAGACACAGCCCAGAGGAGGAGCTGGTCCTTAAAGGAGGTTCTAGTCCCAACCAGTTGTTTTTGCTCCCCTGCCTGCTGCCTCAGGACACCACAGGATTTCTCAAACATGCATGAATGAGTCAAAGTAAGACTCTGCAGGTTTATGATGAGAGGATAACATTACAACATGATATAAAGCTAAAAAAAAGTTGCTTTTAAATGATATTGCCCCTTTAAATGTCATAGTATAAGGATCTACTTTAATGAAATTGTTAAAGGGGAAGTATTGTTCAAAATCAACTTTTTCTAGCTTTATATCATGTTATAATATAACATCATCCCTCATCAAAAACATACCCAGTGTGTTGCTTTGATTTATTCATGTCTGTTTGAGAAATCCTTCGTAGCCATGTGGAGCTGCCAAAATGCTTGCTGGTACAAAGCACCACCTACTTGTACAAAGCACTTCCCTGGAGCTCAGTCCTTAGCCACGCTCCCGCCCAACAGAGCACCCCCTCTCTGAAGCATCGTTGTTAAAACAAGAATAACAACTGAAGGTAACACAGGGTTCCTGTGGATCCTTTAAAAGCCTTAAAAGGCCTTAAATTCAAAAATAAGGACCTAATTAGCCTTAATGTCTTGAATCAATCTTCAGAAGTCTTAAAATTATTAACACATTGTAAATAGGATGACTGTAATTCATCTCAAGTATTAAAATAATTGGTAACATTTATTAATTTTTGAAAGATTCACATTTTAACATTCGCTTTTGACACCACTTCCTGTTATTTCACATGCAAATTTCTCAACAACTGTCCATCTGAACAATGTGAAATTTGTTTTCGAATATGTTAATAATGTTGTCTTTTCAAAAATGCATTCATATTTCGTACAAACATTTTACATCACAGGCACTTTAAGGCAAGCAAGGGTTGAGAACCCACTGTGGGTCCTAAAACTCCAAATTTTGGGTCGTTAGAGGATTTTCAGGATTTAAATTAAGTTTAAAACTGACTGCTAAGAAGGTTTTTTTTTTTTTTTTTGCTATATTTGACAAAATAGCAGTTAGATATGGACAAAAACAATTGGTCTATTAGCAATTAATAATAAATAATAAAAATTATTCAGCCAAAAATACTTTGACTCATGAGTTTCTGCTGCAGTTTAATTTTTTTTATTTGTGTTAATTGTGAAATTGGTCTTAAAATTGATTTCACTTGGCATTAAAAAGTCTTAAATTTAACTTTCCTTAAACTGTAGGAACGCTGTAACATAGTTACTTGATTATGGTATAGATTTGAACTATGTGCCTGGAAAATACATAAATACCCCCTTTAAAACTTGACCAAGCTTGGAATTTTCAGTTGGCTCTGAATTTCCTCACAAATAACAGTTGATTTGATTTGATTTGATTTATTTATTTAACAGGAAAAGATTATTAAAAAGTTAATATTAAGAACTGTCACTTAAATTTAACTAAAGCACACATTAAATTGCTAAATGTCTAAAAGTTTTAACAATGGCAGACTGATTTCAGCCAGCTCTTAACATCTGTTTGCTACTTTCTTTCATACTCACATTTACTATRAACAAATACAGCCACATTCCTATTAAAGTTAATTCAGATAATTGTTTTTTTCTATTTTTATTGTCTAAATGCAAAAGAATTAAGTTTTGACTATAAAAGTTAGCCATTAAGAGCATGTGAAGTCACTGTCAATTCAAGACTGCTGCTCTACTTTAATTTAAACCTTGACTTGTTTCTGGCTAAAGCACCATCCACTCAAATTAAAGACAGTTTGTTCATGATTTCAGCTACATTTACTTGTAGGTTCATGTGCTAATATGTGTTTTAAAGAACATTTCAGCAGCTGAGAATTACTCCTGCATCTACTCCTGCTCAGACTGAAACTGTGAATGTTGTGAAGGAAGTTATTGTGTGTGCTGTTTGAAAGTGTCTGGTATTGTTTTACCTCAGGGGTAGGCAATCATGATTCTCAACTGCCACTATCCTGCATGTTTTACTTCTTCCTCTGCTCCAACACACCTGATTAAAATGAATGTTGTTTAACAAGGGTTGGGTATTGAAAGGGTTTAATTCGATACCGTTGCTAAATTGATACTTTCAAAACGGTACCAGTTCCTAAATGGTATTTAAATAGGTACTTTAAAAATAAATAAATAAAACACACACACTCACACAGAGTTTTATGAAGCAATGACTATTTCTGAGGCAAAGTCGAACTTTGACCAACATATAATCTTAAAACCATTAGTAGGCCTAATTTGTCTTTGCACCAAATATTCTTAAATCATTTGTTGTAGGTGGAAGTTTCTGCATCTTATTTTGTAAAGTGACACCACACTTTGGACCATTTTGCTTTCGACAWCTCAACTATAATATATATAACTGTTAACTGCAACAGCACCTGTTCAGCCCCTCTCCATGAACTCGGTTCTACTCGATTCACTTTGGGTCGAGTCGGTTCTGCTCCGTGTCCGTGTGTCTCCACTCAGTGGGTGTGATAATGTGCGGACTGTCTGCAGCAGCTTCAACTGTTGTGTTAAAAATAAAACAAAATAAAAAAGCCGTTTTGGTTTTACCATTCGGACTTCACTTTTATTTGTTCATTTATTTACTTATTTATTTATTTTCATGGTGCTGTTTAGCTAAGTGCTTGTGTAACCGTGGGTGGCCAGTTTGTTGGAAACCTCCTGTGATCTGCTCAGCTTCATCTCCTTTACCTCTCTCCAGGAAGTGTTTACAAGTTCTGCTTTTCCCAAAAAGACAGTTTTATTTCACCGTGTCGTCGTATCGCGCTGCACGCTCGTATTCCTAAACAAAAGCAGCTCTCTCCASGAGGAAATTTGCTATCAGTCAATCCAAGAGTTAATCCACGCTGAYATTAAAATCATAAGCRTGCTCTACTCTCTTCTACCCGAACCACCGGAGAGGAGGTTCAGAGACAGCGCGGCTGTGGAGCACGCTTGGAGAGACGCATTGGGCCGAGATCGAGCTGAGTCGAACCGCATACAYGAGYRTCTGTGGASATTGTGTGCYGAGACTGTCACTTTTAACAGTGAACACCAGAGGRCGCAAATTAACARCTTTCTTTGAGACACCAAAGTTAGAGTTGTGTTTYGGTCTGTGTACTACTGTTGATGTACGCCCTGGTGCCATACTGGAACCYAGTTTYGGTACCCAACCCTATGTTAACAKGCTTCTACAGAACATGGAAGAGGTAATTCAGTCTCTGAATCAGCTGCAGTGAAGCAGGGAAACAAGTAAAACATGCACAGCAGCACTCAAGGACCAGGATTGCCTATCTCTAGATGATATCAGCCCAAGGTCGTATTCACACCTGACACATTTGGTCCGCTTTAAACAGACCAGAGTTTGTTTCCCCCATTGGTCTGGACCATTTGTGCAGGTGTGAATACACTCATGCGAACTTTGTTGTGGACCAAACAACCGGACAGAGAGACCACCTCAAAAAGGCGGTCTCGGTCAAGTTGTTTGGTTCCAAACAAACTCTGGTGGTGTTAACTTCTGGTGTGAATACAGACCGCACTCAAATCAAACCATGTAAAAAACACGTGCCTTTTTCGGGCTTCACGGGCCACCGTTGCTGAGCTAAATAAACTGAAATCATACCTGATTTGTCGTCTCCTGCTTAGCAACTGCTGCTCCTCCAAACAACTTGTTATTATATAATATTGTGATAAAGCTGGTGATTTGCACACAGAATATATTCAAAGTAGTGTAAACCATTTGAATATCCACATCACTGTTTTACATTATGTACAATTTTATCTTTTAAATAAAGGAAAATATTTGTTTCTTTCTTCTTGTCTTTTGTTGTTGTTTTTTCTCTTTAAATGTTAAAAGTAAGTCTTGATAACAGAAAAGGGCAGAAACAAGTATTTTCCTTGTATTATTGGAGCACTGACATAGAATACCTTCTCTATAATTTTCTTCCTAATATTATCCAGCTGGGTCTGCAGTGTTTTCTGTGGTCTGGGCTTCAGTTATTTAAAGCCCATCTTAAACAGTTTATGTTCTGACTTGTAGCATTACCCACATCTTGTGTACATAAAAGCAAAMATTTTCTTGATTTCCAATTTTGGACATGGAAAACTTGCAATGGCTTGWTTTCTCTGTCTAGGTGCTGTTCTACGCATAAACATTTAGAGGGCCTTCCTCCTTTTGATTCCTCCTCCAATTCCTTTGGAATGTGTGTGTTTTGAGGTCACGCTGCATCTTTCAGCCCACCTGCAGCCAATAAGTCTGTGGCCCAGTTACAGCTATGATTCATAGGAAAACCAGTAAACCTTTGGTCAGATACGACATGCTGAACAGGGAATCAAGCCTCACAAACATTAGTCCAATTAAATTGACTGTGGGATTCAATCAACATGTTTCTTTTAAAATTGTTTAGCATTTATCGACCACAAATATTATCTACTAATTTTTTTTAGATCTAAACAAAATTAAACAATAGCAATTTGTGCAAATGTGAAAAGACTACATTTATTTCTCAGTAAACTGCGTTATTTTAAGGTCTCACCAGTTTATTGTTTGTAGATTGCCTTTACCTGAAGTCAGGATGACTGGATACTGGACCTTAAACCAAAGTGGCAACGCTCGTCGCAAGCTGCTCTGCCCTACTGAGACACATCCTGTAGATATTAAGGTATATGCACAAAAACACGTGAAGCCAAAATTGAGTAAAAGCTAACAAGTGCTGACTGTTGAACAAAGGCTCAATGAAAGTGTGATTCTATTTTCTGTCAGATGTAGTTGAAAATCTGTTTATTTCAAACTGCTTTTCAAAAAATGTAGCATTGGTTTGACTGTAAAAACTGGTATATTTATGTAGCCCTCATTAGAAATCAGTCCTTCAGTGCAGCGTATGAACACAGATAATCCTCATTTCATCTGTTTTAAAGCGTTTTTAAAAAATACATTTAAAATACTTTCTGAAACATCAATGTCAGTGCTTTTCCTGCCAGAGTTTTTGTCTGAGACTTAAAAAAATCTCAGCTKCTGCCACACAAAGTTGTAGCTCAATTCTGTTATAGTATTTTTTGAGTTGGCTAATGTCAATTAGATGTGGTGGTACAGAAGAAAATGAGGTTGCTGCATTTTCCTCTCTCTTTGCTATATTTATTTTGCACTCATTAAAATTGAAGCTCTAGGTCAATTTACTGACCAAAAATACTCACTTAATTGTCCTAATCCAGCTCAATAATCCAGGTAGAAAAATCTTTAAAAAAGTTGAGTAGGTCCTGTGGCCAAGTTCTTCTTTGTTGGAAAAATGTTTTGTCTTTTCACCAAGAGACAGTTGGAAACTGATGTGTAGCAAACTCACACAGAGCAGCAGAAGTTAGGAGTCATCAGGWCYATCAGAACAGGCAGCATCTCCACAAACACAGGAGCCAGGGAGAAAGACTCACAAAGTCCCACACAAGAGAAGCCCTGGAGCAGTGTGCTTATCCTGAATGAGCTTTACTCAAAGCAGACAAGAAACACAAACAGGACTCCATCCAGCCATCGGGTGAAAATGAAGACCCCAAACCCAGATTAGTGGTCATTCCATATGTTGCAGGAGTTTCAGGAGTTTTTTTCACCCCAAATATCCTATCCCCCAGCACAAACAGATTAATGTTGTGTATTGTATTAAGTTCCAGGAGTACTGTGACCAGTCACTGTTCAAAAGGATGACCCAACACAGAAGATCAGCATCATCAGGCCAGGGCTCTGCAGTTTACACTCATCTACAGGCCAGTGGTCACTCTGTCAGGGATGAAAATTTTCTCATTGTGAAAAAGGAGGAACTTTGGTTTGAGAGACGAGCAAAGGAAGTAATTTTGGTGAAGAGAAGCCGCCCTTCATTAAACATGGGTCCAGTTGTCCCCTTTTACAATGCTGTCATTGTGAGTATGACTCAGCCCTGTGAACAATAGGGATAATAAAAGCTCTAACGATTGTTAGGCTGATGGTCATCTGTGAACAGTAGGTGATAATCAATAGGTGATGATCAGTCGTTGGGCAGATGGTCCACTTTTGAATTCTAACAAACCGTTTTGATTGCCATCATTAAACTGTTTGTCCACCATCTGRAAGCACTGATTATAAGGATGAGCTTAACTCATCAGACCAAAGAAGTCTCGTGGTGAAGAGACAAAATGTTTTTCAACAAGAAGGAGTTCATCCAAGGGACCTAATCAACTTTGTTTTAAATTACTTAAACCTATGGGATGTGAAGCACACTCTTAAATGTCCATCATGATGTTTAATACCATTGTAATCTTGTAAATTGTGTTTCCAGGGTCCTGTCTTTCTGCGCGTCCAGAGTTAYCCCTGCAACAGACAAGAAAGCAGAGCAATGAGTTTTACTGAGGAGAAAGCTCATTGGCAGATTCCCATGAATGAAGTTAACATAGTCTGTGATGTCATCAGCGTAAATGGTACAGTACAGTTTCATCTACACACTATTAGCACATTCATATTGTTCACTCTCAGGTATTTATCACATTTTGTTGATGAAGTATTTTAAAATATGAAATATTGAATATAATATAATTAAAAATTCATGTGCGAAACAATTCAAGTCAATTCAACTTATATAGTGCAGTTATGATAGTATAATTTCACAAATGTCATATCAAGACACTTTRCAAAAATCACACCTAAGCAGATCCAAGTCATAAATCAGTTCAAAGCAAACTCAGATTCAAATCCAATTACAGTYGGTTCAATCCAAGAATAATACAATACAATCACATAAGGTACATTATAAAATGCCCCCAGTTAATAAAAAGGTTGTTTGTCTAAGGAAACCAGACGATTGCACTTCACCTTGGTGTAATCCTCCCACCTTGATCAAGCTTAGTGTCGAAAAGAACTCAGCTAACTATCTTGACCGGGTGGCGTTAGAAAGACAGAAAAGAATGTGGAAAACCTCAACATATAGGGCCAGGCTYACTTCTGTGGAAACAAAAACAACACGGTCAATGACAGCAATTGTTACATGTCMAACATGAAGCGTTCAAAGCAAAATCCAAAGTGTTAATTTCACACACAAAGTGTTAAATTTAACACATTTTCTGAGTTTATATAATTCTCACAGATTCAGAGCTAAAGTGTTAATATTCACTCTTTAATAGTGTTTATTAATAGTATTTATTTATGACACATTAAGTGTATTTTTAACATTAGAATTGTGTTTTTTAATTACAGTACTGTGTTAACATTTATTGTTTTGTTTTTCAACACATATAAAGTGCATTCTGCTTTTAGTAGCATAACATACAAGATCAGTGTAAGTTTTACACTGTAGACCAGTGGTTTTCAAACTTTTTATCTTCTGACCCACAAGCTATCCATGGCAAACACTTGTGACCCCAAATTTTACTGGTCTGAGTACACGAACGTCG
>NW_013953356.1:139127-140543 GCF_001266775.1 Austrofundulus limnaeus
GTGTCGATTTGTGACCAATGACACAAACTTAAACTTGAACAACTAACTAACCTGAACCAAACAACTAACCAGATCAACTCGTTTTTACACTCATGAACTTCTTTAATAGTCATAAATGTGCAAAACACATCATTTCTACAAGATTACCCAGCATCCCTTGCTTTGTTCTTGTGGCATGAGGTGGAAGAAGGCGGGACTTTTCAGAATCAACACTACACGGTGTTAAATAGCAACACTGTTAAGTGTTATATAACATATAACATTTTTAAGTGTTACTTAACAGTGGGCGGAGCTTATTTAACTCTTCAGAGTTAAGACAACACTGGTGAAATTAACTCTGTGAATTAACACCAACACTGGCTGTCATTTAACTCAGAAAGTGTTAAAAAAAACACTTCAGGAGTTAAAATCAACTCTGAAAAGTTTAACACTGAAATTTTAACACTGTTTTTTGCTGTGTTGAGAGAATAAAGTATGACAACATGTGGTCAGTATAGTCTACAGCAGTCTAAGCCTAAGGCATACAGTAGCTCCTGAAACCCAAGTCAACCCTAACTATAAGTCTAGCCTTAAGTTAAACAGTGTCTGCCTCACAGACAGAAACTGGAAGATGGTTCCACAAGAGAAGATGTAGACAAGAAGAATGCAGACTTGTGTGAAGTACACAAATTAAGGTTTATTGATACAAAAACAAAAGGTGGTGAGAAAGCAGCTGTTTAAATAGGGTAAAGGATGAAATGAATTAAAAACAAAAAGCTGACTTGGCAGGAAAGTTACTTAAAAGCCATAGAAATCAATAAGCAACAGGAGTAGTAAAACAGGGAACATACAGGTGCATCTCAAAAATTTTGAATATTATGAAAATGTACCAAATCTCATATATTACATAGATTCAGTACACATAGGCCTTGATTTATCAAGGATTACTACATATAAAACAACATGCAAACTTGATGCATGCAAAGCTGATTTATTAACGGTGCCTGGAGAGGACTGCATCTGTCAGATGAGCAAAATAGCAGTGGCAACCCATTCAGCATGTCTTCCTTCATGAATATGCTCATTATATGATAATTATCAGATCACGCAAAATACTAGGTGGAGGATATGCAGCTAAAATCATTTCACAGCCACAGTTTCATTTTTCAAACCTTGAAGCTGGTTGTGCCACTGTTTTTGTGTCTGTATTTAGTAGGGGTGTAAGAAAATATCGATACACTGAAATATCGCGATATTTCATTTCTCCGATACTGTATCGATATTCTAAAGCCCTGTATCGATTTTTATTAAGGTTTAAAATGTCAACTTTCCTGCCAGCCGTTCATTTTTATGTTGTAGTTCAGTCTCAGACCACTAGTTGGCAGCAGTGAGCCAGACATTTGGCTCCTCTACGTCTCGAGCGCCAGAGAGTAAGAG
>NW_013953356.1:143372-145102 GCF_001266775.1 Austrofundulus limnaeus
GTGTAAGGGGTTGTGTTGTCCATTAAGGATAGATTTTATTTTTTGTAGAGATTTTCTTGATTTTATTGTAGATTTTTAATTAAGTTTTAGGCATTTTAGTGGTTTTTTTCCTGTTTTTACTTCTTGGTTTTTTATTTCCTGCTTTTAATTTTTTCTGTATTTTTGATTGAATTTGTTTTTGTTTGAGCTGTGTTGGAAAGTTGATTCTGTGCAGCACTTTGGTCTGCTGTGGTGCAAAAAGTGTTTTACAAATACAGTTGGACTGGATACAAATATGAAGATGAAAAACCTAAATTAACTGTCTCAAACTTGAACGTTACATAGGATGAATGAAAAAAGTAAACTCTAAACACAAATGTCAGGCATCTGAAAACAATGTAAGTTTCATGCAATCAATACTTGGTCAGGCCTCCTTTTGAACCAGTTACTGCATAAAAAATAAACCATATTTTTGCCTGACTTTTATGTATAAATRGTTGAAAAGAAAGCAGAATTTACAGAAGTGCTGCTTTGTTTTGGCAGACATGCTGTATGTGGCCACGTGTAACCCGGTGTCCCTGTACTCCATGAAGGAGCRCGGGGAGACGGTTCAGTGTATGGAGCTTTACGACGTCTTCCCCAGGACCATGAGTGGTGTCTATCAGCCATTTGTCACCATTGCTCCACTTGGGAGTCCTCTTGATGGACAGGTGGTGCTGCATGAGGAACAGGTATGCATAAGACACGCACAGTCTAGTACAGCTATCTTTATGGGGACATTGCATTGACTTCTATTAATTTTTACAACCTAAAGGTCTCAACACACGGGAGGCGACGTTGCTCTCTCCATTCATTTCCTATGGAGCTTGTGCAAGCGACCAGGAATAAATGGGATAAATCTATACAAAGTGTAATAGTGTAACAGTGTATTCCCACAAAGTTAGCATAAAATAGTGTTTATAAAGAGCTTAATAAATACATTTTAAATTAATAGTCTATAATGTTGTTAAAAATGTGCTAATATTTGAGCAAACTTATTAAAAATTTATTTAAGCATGTGTTACACACGTGACAACAGATGCACTGATTGAGTGTAACTGTTTTTTTATTCTGTGAAAACAGAAATCAGGTTTTCCTTAGTAATRGAAAGTAGTAGCTGTGCTGTGCTGAGAYACTGATCACACAGCTGAGGACTTTCACCTGACAGCAGTTTAGCTTGCTCTACAATTCAGACTAAGAGCTTGATAATTGTACATGTTTACACAGTCTGTTACATATTATATACAAAATAACAAGTGAATATTAACACAAATGAACAATCACAAACTTAACATACATTRCATTACTACAAACATCTAAATAATTGTACAAACAATGGACTAGTGTGAGAATAACTGCCCGCTAACTTAAAATGAAGGGGAAAATAAAACTGACTTGCTAGCAATAAGCTAGTGGCAGTTAACTGTCACGTCTAGTAGATATACATAAATGTCTAAAACATACAAAGAAAACTACTAACAAAGTTTTCTAACCATAACTTATGTACATGACCCACCTGTGAAAACAGAAATCAGGTTTTCCTCAGTAATAGAAAGTACCGTATTTTTCGGACTATAAGCCACACCCCCAACATAAAAAAAACAGTACACCGTCAAAAAAAGTGAATTAAAACCTTTAGGAATTAAAGTTCGGAGGAATACGGTTCATTTAACTGACCTTATTTTGGTAGTTTTCTTTAACAGTTTCTGATC